>NW_027210709.1:887500-980000 GCF_029030835.1 Brachyistius frenatus | reverse complement strand
GTGCTCCTGATGACAGCACCTTGCATGGTGATCTGTCTCGTTAGTGTGTGAATGGAAAAACCATATTAAAGCGCTTTGAGACCAAAAGGTGATAAAGCGCTGTACAAGTACAGACCATTTACTGCAACTGCACTCAACCACAGGAGAGATTTTTGCTCACACCAAATGGCACCTTTGTATGCTCATTTTAAAATATGTGGATAATTGCTGTTATAGGCTTGACAGAATCATCTATCATTTTATCCACTAAAAAAAGTATGCTTTAACTCTACCAGAAAATCCCATTTTTCAGTGAAGGGTTTTGAATTGAAGAAGAACTTAAAGTCTTTGATGATGGTTCTGCAGCTCAGGTCAAAATAAAACTGCATAACTTTATTGAAAATGCCACAGATGGTCTCGTCAGAAATGAGTGGAGGCAACGTCTCGTTTGTCCATGTTCTGACTCACCCGGTGAATCCTCAGGACTCCCACGCATACGTTTCCTGTGTGGTGCCACAGAAGTGCTGAAGCCGGAGCACTGGGTGTTTAAGTCTGGAGGAGGAATGCACCTGAGTCGACAGCAGCTGCCTCTCAAACTGGCCTGGGCCATCTCCATCCACAAGAGCCAGGTGAGTACATCAATGTACCGAGGTGCAGGACAACCAAAGACCACTTATTGAAGATGTGCTCACCTGATAACTTTGTCGACTTTCCTGCACTCTCACAGTAACACACAATTCCACTTTGATATGTTCCCTTTCAAGCTTTACTTTTTTTGTACAGCGACGGGTCAAAGTTTTCACTAGTCCTTTGAAATATCTCAACATTTAATAGATTTCATTCCCAAGTTTCTGTAGCGACATTCATTCCAGACAACAGATCCAAATGTTCCCTTTGTACTTTTCGTCTAACCACACCATCAGGTCAGTTACACAAATGTTAAACATTATGCCAGCTGCACATCAGCATGTTGGTCTTGTCACTGAGCTGTTGTTAGTGTTCTCTGCTGTGTCCGAGTACAGCCTCACAGAGCTGCTGGCATGGCTCTGTTCAGTCTGCACACTTTCATTGACACCACTACTTGCACACTTTACACTTCAGCTTTTCATTGTGGTGGACTTCTCACTCCTCACCGGGTGAAAGCATTTTAACTGGTCTGTACGCGAACACTGGTTTACAGTCAGCTTTTCACATCTTAAATCAAACTCCACATCCAGTAAATCCCTTTTTATGCACTAAACCGGTTATTTTATATTTACTACAAATGTTGTGAGCATTTGAGCTCAAATTTACAGACCTATTTCCTTTGTAAAGCTTGCTTCAGTTTTCCTCCCAGTGGATTAAATGAATTGCTAATACTATTTTTAGGGACTGAGCCACATTCCAGACCAGAGTGCCTGGGTCTGTCTCGCTCAACTTTATTACCTCTCTTTCCTGTCATCATTCTTCTGTATGATATCTAATTAAGAAAAAAATAGTTATCAGATTAAAAGGTTCCTACTCAGTTTCACAATCATATGCTAGGCAGAGAGAGTCGGGTTTGGTGAGAGGAGGTGCATGAGTTTTGTCTGATGAGAGGAAATTGCTCTAAAGACCTGGTCAGACACCCCGAACACGAACCCTCAGTTCCATCCATAAATGAGCAGTGACTGTAATCACCAACCACTCAGCTGTCACACCAACAGCTTCCACTCTGCCGCCACAACATACTCTATATCCTGACCTCACTCTCTGAAATTGGACAGAGGGAAAGGGGGGAGGAGGCCCTCAGGGTAATTGGGTTCATTGGTCACGACCACGGTGAGACCAGTGTTTGATTTACAGCGGAGGTGTCGAGGCACAGGGGGCATTAAAAAGGAATTCCACACCTGCATCCCTATGGAGGAAATGAGTGATCATAAAATTATGATAAAACTTGAGAATAAAGAGGGTAAGGGTGTAGATATTAACCAGGTGAACTTAAATCTTGAAATTATTGCACTGTTGGTAAAAAAAAACATTTCAAATCTTATACACTGAGCAATGCTTTTTTTTTTTTTTCCTCTACCCTGCAAGAAAATTTGTTTAATCTTTTGTGAACAAACTAAATCCTTGACTCGGGGATTCTTCTTTGTTTTTTATGTCAAATACTGGAATATTCATGCATCAATGTGTGCTGTATTATTTTAAATATTCAATAGTAGTATTTGTAAAAGTTTTGTATGCTTTTGTTTTCAAGGGGATGACTCTGGACTGTGTGGAGATCTCTTTGGCACGCGTGTTCGAGAGCGGCCAGGCTTACGTGGCCCTGTCTCGGGCTCGGAGTCTGGAGGGTCTGAGGGTCATGGACTTTGACCCCCATGTGGTCCGAGCAGATCCAGATGTTCTTGTCTTCTACAGGAGACTGAGGAAGGAGAGGCTGCTCATGCAGGTGAGTGGAGAGCTCTCTTTATCATGATCTTACCAGAACCCGATTCATAACTCACCTGGTCATGAACTAATCCCTCAGAGGGATTACATAAAATTAATCTTTCACGTGCCAAACTGCAGTCCTCATTTTAAGTATTTTGAGTGCATTACATACGACAGCAGATTACATGGGAGTGCTGTAGAAGAACCATTTAAAGAAACCTTCACAAACTGTTCAGTCTTGTAAAACAGCTTTCTGTCTCTGCCGCTCTCTGCAGGCCTCCATGGATGATTTTATCGGCAGCAGCAACAAAGAAAATGCTTGGTGAGGAGGAGAATAATTTTTTTTTTTACAATATTTGTAATGTTATGCACTGTGTGCATGAGGTCTGCTATTCTAGTGATGATATGGTTTTCTTAAATGACTGAACCACAAACATTAACCTCAGTTCCTGATTTAACTGGCTTTATTTGGAGTCACACTGCCACCATCTGTTCATGACTGTAAATTTATTTTTTTTACTATGGTTTGATTTTATTTATTATCATGTGTTAGTGTATTCAAATAAAGTTTTTTAATCAACTTATAAATTTGAAGTATTTTCTCTTTTGCTTACAGCAAAAATTCATATCAAAAGAAAAATAGGAAAGTAATACTGGTGAACTCCAGAGGATTGTTCTTAGTTAATATGTCTTTGGACTGATAAATAAAATCCCTGCTGTAAGAAATCATTGAAGAGTGGGAGCAGGTAACTTTTTGCTAATACACATGGTGATATTGAGATGTGCATAAATCCCCTTATAATCTTTAGACTTCTCTATAACCAGAGTCTGATCTAGTAAAATTAAAGTTGTGGGAAGAAATCTGTCAGGGATTTTTGCTTGTTGGATACTGCATGCCCCTAAAAGGACTCAAACTTTTGTTTTTCCATCGCCTCATAATCATCACGGTTAAATTCTGAAAAACAGATACTGTATTTATTTCATATCCAGTGTGTCACAATAATAAGTCAGTGAAACAGTATTAATCATGGCATATGACAACTGTAACTCAACTTAAAACTCCACGCTGTGATTTATCTGCCAAGATGGTGATATTTTCAGTACGGTTTGTCAGCACCATCACAGAAAAACTGCTTGCCAGATTTTCATGAAACTTGGTGGAAGGGTTTAGCACGGTCCACAGAAAAAAACATTACATTTGAGGGTGGATCCCAATGGCAAGGTAGGTCCACAAATTATTTTTCACTTTCGTTTAGAGAATTACTGAATGCCATACATGTTAAATCCACTAGATGGTAGTAAAGTTCCTTGGCAGAAGTCTGCACTGAGTGCCCTTCAAGTTGAAAAGTATTTTATCCATATCACCCAACCATAAACCAAATCTGTCTTGGAAACACAACAAAAGATGGGTTTAAGTGTTTGTAGCTTTCTGAACTGAATCATGCCATCATTCACTGACACAAAGGAGTCAAATGCATTAAAAAGGAGCAACCACAGCGAGTAGAAAGCAAAGAAAGTCTTTATTTTCCAGCCAGAACAATGGATCCATGATCAAACCTGAGGTAAACTTCATTACTGGAGCTGCATACTTGCTTTTGCAAATCGTCTGACCACATTTATACATGAATGAGCCGTTCTTTGCACAAATCTTTAAAACAGATGTACCCGTAACACAGACGAGCAGTGATTCATAATGCTGATGATACTTCTGACTGTCAACAACTATGCACTATATACAAAGGTGTGGTGTGTACTTAGTCTAAGAAATGAAGGAGAACAACAACAGACGTCATAACTGTGATGGTTATTTTAAAGTTTTAGCAGTTAAATAGACTCTACAGCTGCAATGTGTGGGAACTGGGCGGGTGATCATTTCACATTGTGGAACAGCTTGTGCGCCACCTGTAACGAGAGACAACAACACAATCGGCATCTTCGTTAGAAGACATGGAGGCGAATAACTTGCACAGTTATAGCTGCTGTGCAGAGATAATATCATTACTGATTTCCTGAAGTGTGTTGCCGTCACAGCCTTTGTGTAAAACACACACTTACACAATGGTCCCGTGCGTGCAGGAAGTCAAAGAGTTCCTCTGTGCAGTCCTCCTCGGTGTTGGATCGGGAGCCGACCCGAGCTTCACAGGCCTCCAGACGCTCCTTAGTGTGCACACAGTGATCAGTCTGCTCACACTTGGCTCGTATCGTTTCTAGAGGGTCCTGAAAGACACAAGATGAAAATATAGTACATGAAGGAAACTTTTCTAGACAAGCACAGTACCTTTTTGTGCCAGTAACTGGAGTAAAAAAAGCACAAATTTTGCCTTTGAATTTTAGCAGAGTAGAAAGATTGTTAGAAAACTGTGATATTCAAGAGATGCATAAGTGCCTCAAAATGGTAATTAAGTGCAGTACTTGAGAGAATAGTTATGTTTAGTTTATTTTACTCTACTGATTCATGGAAAAGGACAGATTCTGCATGCCGTCATAGTGGCTGTTCACACTTGGCATCAACATGCACTCAGTGATCCGATTACAAGTAATCAGCTGAAAGTACATCAGTTCACACATGACATGATCATGCATCTCCAGTGACCTCGTGATCAGATCTCACTTCACCGCTATAAATGTAAATAAAAACGTACTGTACAGCATGTAAATATTAAGGTGGTGGTATCGGGATATTCAAACCTCCTTAATATGTAACTTAAATGTGGGCTTAAATCTTTGGCCTTTAATGTTGACTTTTTATTTTACCCATTCTGTCCATAAAAAGAATCATTCCTGTATAAAGTTGTTAATGTGACTAGTTTTAAACTTCTATTATTTTTATCTAAGGAAAAATTGGATTTCCTAGTTTGTACAAAAATAATTTTCATTAAATATGAAGAACAAACTTACCACCATCTCTTCCTCCTCCTCTTCTTCCTCCTCCTCCTCTTCCTCCTCAGCAGGAGCATCTTCCTCCTGGTGGGTGACAATAATATCAAGGACATTCAGGTTAGTTTGGTCTGCAAATATTAGCATTTATAAAAGGAACTAGGTCTGCCTTAAAACTAAGTTCCGCTCCAATTAATGAGCCAATTTAAACTCCACTTACAGTCAGACATGGGTTTAATATTTTGGGTGGCATATAAGTGGCAATATAGGTTCATGAATACCCAAATAATTCAACAAAATATATATATACAACTTCGGATAGCAGAAAATGGAAACTTCGTGTACAGTTTATGAACCAGCTTAAGTCCTATTTAAACGTCATTAAGAGAGATGACACTGAGCTCGATGCACGAAACTAAGCTGCAAAGTTGGGTAACACACAGAAAAAGCGACGTATAAAGACTCCTGTCGGTATTTTTTTTCCGTACCTCGTCGTCGGGGTCCCCGTTTGTGAGCATTTTCCTCTCCGACACCATGATTAAGTCTCTGAAATGTGCCAAAAAGTCAGAACTTCAGTGCTGTCAGAGGCCGCGAGGTCGGCTGAGGACGGTCACACGCCGGAAACGTCTAGAATCGTCACCGGATGTCTTTTCTTATTGGTTAAAAGGAATGATCAAATTTCCTCTTATCCAATGATCGATCAGATTTTCTGTAAGGCCCACCCATCTGATTTCGCCGTGTGTGCGGAACATTTGTCTGGCTTATAGGAGCGAAGTCGGACCGAATAACCTGTCGTACGGCATCATGGCACTGCGCTTGGACACCAGACTCCTGTTAAGAAAAGTGAAAGATTTAAGATGTTTCACACCCAGACGGAACCGAGTCAAAGAAAAATGGGTACGTACTCAAATTAGTCATCGATAAAGCATGTAATGATGGTCTTTTTTTTTTTTTTTTTAAATAGGAGATGGCACAAAGATGAACTCGATAATGAAGTCGATACTTCTAGAAAAGTCCTTGAATTTTTACTAGTAATTTAATCATCTCTTGATGAATGAGAGCAGAAAAGAGCAGCAGGTTTGAAGATAGATATGAGTTAGGTTAACAATCACTGGAAATATCTGAAGGTGTGTCTTATGCAGCTAAATATAATCAGTGATAATTCATGAAATTGTCAAAGCTTCACAATACAATATGATGATGCAATGAAATGCATTTCTTTTTACAGACTTTTTTTTAATTAAAAAAATAACAATTGTACATTGTGTGGTATGTTACAGTTTCAATTGTCCGTAGTCTTTTTTTTTTTTTTGCATTTAAATTACAATCTAAAACTCGCAAATAAAACAAATAGCATGAAGTAAAATTAACATTGTACAATAAATGTTTACCTTCTTTGCTCCCGGACAGGCATCTGCACATTCCAAGCATCCTCCCACTCGGCTCGCCCTGCAGCACTTTGATGCCACCTACAGTGTCCAGCTGGGGAAGTTGTGGCCATCAGTCCGAGTCGCCCTGCTGTCGGAGAAGAAGTACGGCGCCCTGCTCAATAACTTCTCCCACGGGCCTCTTCTGGCAGACCTCCACGCCCAGGGATGCAGGGACTTCATGACTGACACAGATGGAGAGGGTAGGAAGGCTTATTGCTCAGTGCTTATTACTGAAGTGGGGAAAACGGTTTTCCTTCAGGTTTTAAAGCTGAGCGTCCGACAAATTTAGAGTTCATTTTTCAGAACAGCGCACGTAAACACATGATTACTGTTATGTAGTGCAAATTGGTTTTCTTTTAAACACAACGTCTTCTTGAACCTCACATGCCTGTTTTTCTTTCCTTTTTGTCTGAAGTTGACAAACAAGAATTTGCACAGTTGTACAAATTTCCTATAAATATAAATTCATATCGTTATCTACTGAAACTGCTATTCAAGTGAGTGTGAACTTTTTACTTTTAATTTCATGTTATTTGTGTCCTCAGTACAGTAAATACTAAATTGTTTCACAGGAAATAGTCAGAATTTGTCCTTTTCTAATACCAGCATTAAAAAGTCAGCTGTTTCTTTTCTCATCTACAGCTCAGCCATCCTCGGAGCAAAAATCTGTGGTTGGGTCCAAACAGGAATCCACCGATGCCTCTGTGAAGAAATCTGAGGTTGATAGTCAGCAGCTGTCTCCCCTACAGCTGAGCCCGAACATCAAGTGCTTGGTGTTTCAAAGAGCAGATGTCACACGGTTTAAACCTGCTCGGTAAGAAAAACGCCATCTTTTATTAGTTTTGACATGGTCTCCAGCCAAAGTATAGTCTGATCCTCACTTCCCTCTTGTCTTTTTAAGACCAGACATGCACGGCTTGTTGGGTTACTACCTGATGGACGCAGCGTCTGTGTTGCCGTGTCTTGCGCTGGATGTTCAAGAAGGTCACAATGTGCTTGACTTGTGTGCTGCTCCAGGAGGGAAGTCCCTGGCTTTACTTCAGACCCAGGCTATCAGTGAGTGGACCGCATGCTATAATCTGTCTCGCTGATTCTGTCTGTATTAGTTCTGTTTCTAACCATCCATCGTTTGTGTTTACGTCAAAGGGTTTCTGTGTGTAAATGACAGCTCAGTATCTCGGACCTTGCGCCTGCAAAATGTCCTCCACAGCTACGTGCCTAAGCATTTTTTGATTGATGAGAAACTGCGCATCACCTCCTTTGATGGCACCAGATGGGGGGAAATCGAAAGGAACACTTTTGACAGAGTAAGCCAGTGGCACATAATCACTTCTATCCTCGTCAAATAATTCACAGATTGCCGGTGCCTCAATTAATTAAAAAAATTTGTCCACCTCTTTCTTTCTTCTCTGAGTTCAGGTACTTGTTGACGTTCCCTGCACCACAGACAGACATTCCCTCATAGAGAACGACAACAATATATTCAGTAAGAACAGGGTCGGTGAGAGACGACGGCTGCCGCAGCTACAGCTGGAACTGCTGCTGTAAGTTTGGAAATATAAACATAATATGCAGGAGGTTGTTTTACGTGGTTATGTTTCATGACAGTATACAGTCAAGCTTTCCACTTCAAAGCTATGGGTAAGCTTTATTATTTAGGTGTTACATAAAGCAATCAAACACTCTCTCCATCCTACAGAGCGGGAATTGAAGCAGCTTGTCCAGGTGGAGAGATCCTTTACTCCACCTGCACACTCTCCCAAAGCCAGAACCAGAGTGTGGTTGAACTGGCCATCTTCCTCGCTCGAGAGAAACACGGCATCCACCTTCAGGTTAGTGACACACGCAATCAACAAGAAACGGCACACTAGAGATGCACTTCAATAATTGGCCGTTTTTTTTCTTCCCCCTCATCTTCATCATATCTACGTTCAGGCCGCCAATCTGCGACCCCTCACACAAATGTTTAGGAACACCTTTCACTTCGCCCCTGACCTCCACCTGGGGGAGATGGTCATCCCACACTTAGCCGCAAACTTTGGACCCATATACATGTGCAAGCTAAAGAGACTTACGTAGACGTGGGACTTTTTCCCTGAAAGTGTGCAGAAACATTTGTGAATCATGATGTTATTACCTTTTGGACTTTCAAGTATTGAGTGACTCTCCGTTGCCGGATTAAGACTCATCAGCTCTTACAAACTGTTCCTGGCGGAGCACAGTTGATGGACCTGACGGCTGACTTATCATAACATCATGGACCTGGACGTTGGACATCAGAACTGGGAAAACACTAGATGACGGTTTGTCATGGAGCCTTTTGAACTCTTAAATCAAAAGGAAAACCAGCACTTGCGATTTTATTTTTCGCCTGTAGGTGTCAACAGTAGATAAAGAGTCAAAAGGTATCCTGTATCTTCTGTGCCCACTCAGGACACAAAGCATAATATGTGCAAAGGTTGCAGGTATGCATGATCACTGTATGTACACATGATATTGCAAGTTGGTAAATCACATTACTGAAACACAAATTTCCATCAGAATTACCTGCCCTCTTTAACTCTGCAATGAGAATGGGTTCATTTTGTTCTGTGGTTATTCATCAGGTTTAATGGTATGCCTAATAATGCGATATGTGTTGGAGGGAGGACATAATGAACAGGCAGGTAATGACTTCTTTGACCATTTGGCTTCACACATCTGAATGTGTGCAACTTTCATTACTGGGGCTGGATCGACTCTGTTTTGCATTGACATCACTCAGAGGTGAAATGTTTCCTCTTATTACGACCTAATGTGAGCGCAGAGGTGCCTCTTTTTCCATCACACTGCCGATGACCCTTTATGTTGTCCTGGCCAGGCAATGTAGTGTGAAAAAGGTGTGTGTGTCTTAACGAATCCACCAGCCACATCCCACTGTCATTAAGCTGCTCCAAGCGCCAGAGCCGACTCCCATCCCCGTGCAGGGATGGACGGCAGCCATGCGGCTCCCAGTTGAACATTAAAGAGGCAGCAGAGAGCTAAAATGGGATGGCTCGCCCTGTTTTGCCCCTTCGCTTTTTTATTCCACAGATGAGTGCAGATCATTTTCTGTGCGATTGTGAGTGATTACTGTATTACTGCGGTAAAAGGGGGATGTATCGGCGAATGCAGAGGGAATTAATGACACATAAAAACTATTTTTGTATTGACTGCGTTCGTCCCCGGGGCCTTGAATGCCTCTTCGCATATCTTGTGATTACCTAAACGTATTGTAAATATGTGTTTCCTATGGGCCCTTCCATAAATTTACATGTTTTAACACTCGGGAGACGGCAGACTGTTAGAGATGAGTTACTCTCTATTCTGCTTGTCTATAGACTCGACTGGCTGCCTGCTTTATTATTGAATTAGCCAATGAAGCGCTGTGCATTTGTGCCCCTGTGTGTAAGCCTGTGTTAGGGAGACATGCTGTGTATTAGAAAGATGAATATTATGGATTTAACAATATAGCTGTGCTTCTGTTGTGTCTTCAGATACAATTTAAATGTTACATTTTTGTCAATAAACATGCAAAACACTGTAATAGTCTTTCACCTTGTACCACACAACACACTGAATGAATGATCTTGTACATATTGAACTCTATATATTAACTGAGTACCTACAGCAGGTTGTTAAACAGTTTAATGGTTCGGTGTCTGTGATGGTTGGAGGTGAACAGTGAGGTGTCCGTATGTTCAGTAAAGATGGAGGAGAGCAGTGAGTTGGTTGTCGGCGGTGTGTTTAAAGCAGATTCTGCTCTTCCTGCTGTTTCCAGCCCAGAGGTGAGGATCAGACCCGTGTCCTGGTTGGCGGTGGGAGAGCAGATTTCAACACTGGGGGTCTTTGTTGGAGATGCACTATGTAGACCGAGCCCAGCAGGACGCGCACTCGGCTGCTCTCAGCCACGGGGCAGATACAAAATGCTACAGCGTTTATATGCTGTATGTGTATACAGTGATTTCTCCAGATTACAGCTGTTCCTGTCTTCACTGTTGGTTTCTGAAGCTAAATTCTATTTACAGGCATCAAGTTGACTGGAAATCATAGTGACGGGATCAGTTGTGTCACATGTTTCACAGAAACTCGTTTGACGGTGTAGTGACAGACGGACTGAAATCAGGGTTTTTCTTTGATATGGTAAAGTCTTGTCCTTACGGTGTAAAGTGCCGTGAAGTGACTTGTGTTGTGATTGGAATTTTCTAGTTTTAAAGGACCTACAAATCACCAAAAAAATGCAGAACAAGGGTCAACTGACTCAATATTACTGTCTGTCTTCACCTATCAACAGCTCACTAATTCACAGGATGCTATTACAATACTGTGCATACTATGCTCATACACCAAAGTGAGAAACTGCCTTGTACAAAGCCTTCGTAACAAGGTGAGAATGTGAAGTATCTCTCCGGGGTTATCAGTGGGCACCTCCGTTCACCGGTGTTTTGTTGAGTTCAGCCCACAACACCTTTACGAAGGCTCAACAGCAGTCCCTGTGTCACAGAACTACTCCCCTCAACACCCACACCTAAGGTATATAAATACAATTAAATGGAATTGAAATGTCCAGTCCATCATAGTGAAGTTAAACAGGTACAAAACATAGTTTAGTCCAGAAATACGATAACTACGTATCACAATTAACATTCATGGTTCTCAGCGATCCTCTGGGATAGACATGTACCTGCTCAGACTTATGGAGCAGTCGGGAACAGTGATTTTATAGGAGAGAACCAGAACCGGTACAACAGCTGAGATTTGAGGCTTCATCTGGGCGCAAGCTCACTCTGAAATCATTCCTATAGTTTTGTAAATATACTTGTATGCAGACATATACCGTATTGGTTGCAGTTGCAGATAATAGAAAAGTGAACTATTGGCGTTGGCTGATGAACTTCTACTTTTTAAGTGTAACATTTTCATCTCAAAACTAAAAACGTAACTACAGTTGTCAGGTAAATGAAGTGAGGTAAAAGTATAATATCACCTTCTGACTTGTTGTGGACTACAGTGCCAGTGGAAATGATCAAGGGAATTACCTCAAAATTGTACTCAAGTACAGGACTTGAGTAAATGTATTCAGTAACGGTCCACTATTGGCATTAATATAATGAAGTATCTTGTTGTTTTATGTATTTCATTTGAGTTAGTTTTTCCTCTTTCCTTCTATGAAGATGATTTCCCCAATTAACTTTTCAGAAAATGTTCTATATCTTAATATGATATCTTCTACCTTGATAGACAATCTTATCCATTTCACCTACTCCTAATGTGTGTGTTTTTTTATATTTAATTTGGACACATCTGCTGCCCTGGCGAATACAGTTTGGTGGGACAGGCCTGAAAATAGTTTCATCTTGTAACCCAGGCTTCCTTTTATGGTGCCTTTAATGATGAGATATTTGCACACTTTTTGTTGCAGCTAATAGTTTGGCAATTATTAGTGTTTCCCCTCAGAGGTAAAAAAAACAACTTACTTCCAATAATCTTTCATATAGCAGACGTGTTTTTTAGTGTGCAGTCTGAGCATTCACCAGCAGACTTGATACCCCGTGAAGTGACTGAGAGCACTCCGGTTCAGTTTAGTGAAGCCCACATTGGAAATGCAACCGAGGGTTTAGGCTGCAGCCAGATTAAGAGGAGAGAGAATGGGGGTTTTCTTCTCTGTAAGAAGATTACCCGGGGAGGGGCGAGATGGCAGTCAGAGTGTTTAAGAGAAAAAGGACAAGAAGAAAATGGAAGATGAAGTGGAACGAAAGGAGGGTGGCCCTGGATACACAGTTTAGCCACCTGTTGTCTGCCTCTTGATATCACTCTTTCCTTTGTTTCTCTCTTCATATAACCTGCTCCCCTCTGTTTTGTGTCTTAAAGGGACGAGGGCAAGGATTGTTGCCACATTTTTGGACACCTTCTAGCGTCAAGTATGAGTAGAATTTGTTGCAAAATTATGTACTTTCAAGCAAGTTTTTGCTCCCTTTTTTTTGCCTGTGTGTGTGTGTGTGTGTGTGTGTGTGTGTGTGTGTGTGTGTGTGTGTGTGTGTGTGTGTGTGTGTGTGTGTGTGTGTGTGTGCGCGCGTGCGCGTGCGTGCAGCTGTGAGCCTGATTGTACTTGTCCTTCCCTCTCCCTTAAGTTCCTGGTGGTGGTTTCCAGGAGGGCTTTGATGTGTATCTGGGCAATGCACTATTAGAGGGATTTCCCCGGGCCTGACAGCTCAGAGAATATGCTGCAAAATGGCAGTGCCACTGGGCTAAGAGAATGCTGGAAACAGGATTAGGATCATATTCTGGCAGACCTGTCACCTACTCAATGGGCCGAGGTTTCTAACGCTGGCACTTTTCATTCTCGCCATGCTTAAAACCTTTAAGAGAACCATGGAGAGGAGGGAGAAAAAGCACTGATTGAATGGTACACTGTGATTTTTGTGTGGGGGTCTTGCTCCGAGGGGCTGTGTGTGTTTGTTAGTGTGTGCGCGCGCGCGTGTGTGTGTGTGTGTGTGTGTGTGTGTGTGTGTGTGTGTGTGTGTGTGTGTGTGTGTGTGTGTGTGTGTGTGTGTGTGTGTGTGTGTGTGTGTGTGTGTGTGTGTGAGACAGAGAGAGTCAAAGCAAGAGATACAGCAAACTGGTGGGCCTGTGTGAGTCAGGTACAAAGAACTGTTGTGTGAAAATGTGTAAAACTATCCTCTTTGTTGCAGTTTTAACTTAATGATGCAAAGAAAAAAATCATATTACTTTTAGAAACGATGTTCTTGAGAAGTCTGGATGGCTAAAATCTTAAAGTTGAATCATCTGATCGTATCACAGTATTTTTACTGCTACTTGTTGGGTGATGGATTTTTTTCATAGCACACACACACACACACACACACACACACACACACACACACACACACACACACACACACACACACACACACACACATGGAGATCCTTGAGTGCCTACAAATAGGTGGTGATGGCGTTACTGGTGAATATACAGCCCCTGAGTGTTAGAGATGGAAGCACCTGATCCAGCGTCAAGGGCTCGACACACTTGACCCTGCAGCGGTACAATCAAGCAATCCCTGTTCAACCCCCAGGGTGTGTGTCTATGTGTGTGTGTCTGTGTCTGTATGTGTGTGTGTCTGTGTGTTTGGTAGGGGGAAGGGTGTTAAGAAAAGAGAGAACATTTGGAACAAGAGTATTGTTATGTTCTCTGGTCTGGATCCCCATGGGAGGAAATCCTGCCATGTACCTGGACAGATTCCTCCTCTGGATAACAAGGACATCTACTTCGGATGCATATCCACACCAAAGTCTTCAGGATGCAATCAGGATGCAATCAGGATGCCCTTGGCCGAGGACACACACTCGCACACGGATGTGGTGTAATAAAACACAACAAGGTTAGGGTGAGGTGTTACACCCACATTAACACTGCTAATCTGGTGAGATCATTATCCCCTTCTATCCGATTTTTGGAAAGCGGTCATTCATAACGGTCGGAGAAATTACTCAGTCCAGGAGCCAAGGTGCATTAGTTATTCACACACACACACACCGAGGGGGAAAAAATATATGTTCAAGGCCGATTCAATTAACAGCAGAACAATGTCACACAGTCAGGGCGATGCACTCACAATACATGTGAAGTTTAGTGTGGCAAGAGCAAGGACACATTCTGGATGTGTTAGAGATGCCCACTTATCCGTGGCATTGTGTTTAACTGTGTGTGTGTGTGTGTGTGTGTGTGTGTGTGTGTGTGTGTGTGTGTGTGTGTGTGTGTGTGTGTGTGTGTGTGTGTGTGAGTGTGTGAGGGAGAGCAGGGTTGGGTGGGGGTCTGTGCGTTTTGACAAACCATGCTGTTAAAGATATAATAGCAGCATAATCACCGCCCCAGGCCGTCATTCTTCAGGATAATGGCCTGCTTATTCATTGGGGATGCCTTATGTCTCCACGCTGCTTTATATTTTGCAGATATTTCAGATTACGTTGTTCTTTTTCTGTCTCTTTGCTCTCGAACTCTTTGTCCAGCCGGAAATTCTCATGTATTGTCATTTATATTTTTTTTATCGCCCTTTTAATTTGCCCTTCTCTTCACGCTTTCATTGTCGTGAGGCTTTTTCTTCATGTTGCCATTTTCTTTTTCTTCTCGTCATCCACGTTTAGTTTCTAAGACAGCAGAATGGCTCAGCTAGGATCACCTAAAATATATTCTTTGCTTACATAACTTGCCTTTGCCCGATGGACTTTAAAGCTTCTCTAAACGTTGTTGCCTCAAAGTTCTTCTAGTGCCCTCAATCAATAATCACACTGATTAATACCCACTGAGAGACAGATTAATAACATTAATACATAAGATCCTTAAGCTTGTTATCTTCTTGTTGTAGCTCTACATTCATGCTGTTAAATGGCATGTGTTCTGTACTGCAGATTTATGGCCATAACCACCCCTCTGCCATGTCCACATTCAGCACAGATGGAGAAGTGTCAATTATAAAGATCTTCAAGCAAGGTTTTTATTTGCAATTATTTTACAACAACACTAGTTCAAGTCTACATTAGTGGGAGGAGCAAAGGAAACAACACTGCTGACGGTCCGATCACTCTCTCCTCCCCCATTATAAATCTATCTACCACTGGACCAAGTAGTTGGACAGAAACAGTCGGGGGAACAGCATTAGAAACAACAACAGAACTCAAGTAGAGTCAAGACAGCAGTACACAGAGGACTCAGGTCAATTATTCACTCAAATACTTTCACTTCCTTTGACTGGTAGTTCTCCGGGAATACAAAAGTGTTCAGTCGCTTCTTTTAAGTAAGAAAGAAAGTGTTTACATCTTAAATGTTAGTTCAACCCAGGAGCCGTAGACAGACAACCAAGAGAGGAGGGGTAGACGGGCTGTCGTGAGCTCAAGTACAATCTTACAATCTGACAGCTAAAGGAATTTCATCCGAGACAGAGTCTGTTATCAATTATACAACATAATAAGAACTTTACAATTACCTTACCAGTAAACATTAATAGATAGACTTTTTTTTTTTGTATTTTACATATTAAAATAATGTGCATTTTTTTTTCCCCCATTTGAAGAAATGATCTTCCAGAACACGTAAACAGAAAACATCAGAGATGTGTGTGATTCTCTTCATCAAGTGCTAACAGTCCGTGAGACTTTCAATAAAAAGCTGCATGTTTCCTCAAGAGATTATTAAGGCGAGATTAAATGCTGAGAAGTCGAGACAGTGTTTAACCAGAAGTCCTAATATGCTAGACTGTGTTTTTGTACTGACAGAAAACTATCAACTCATTGTGACGTGATGTTACGTGTCATGTGGCTACGTGAATCGACCATAATCAAAACCGACCATTTGAATTTAGAAAGTCTGCTTTAAACGGTATGCATGTTCATAATTGCATTTGCCCCAGCTCCCTCAGCCCAGGGCAAAATGTAATTAAAAGCTCTGGGAATTTAGTCACTGAAATCATTTTCTCGTCATCAAGCCAGCCTCTGTACAAAGTGCCCATTTAACTGGTAAATTAGTCACTTTTAATTATGCTGTTAAGGACAACATGGCTCGGGTTTATTTTTATTTATGTGCTGTTATGTAGTACACGCTATGTACATAACCACATTGCTAAATTGAAATGTCTCTTTACTGCCCTAGTGATACCTTTTTCCCCCTCCTGGCCAACAAACCTAATTCCCTCCAAAGTGCCTCATTTATTCACATTATTCTTGTAAACATCATTTGCTTTGTCTATTAAACTGACAGCATCCATCATCAGCTGTTCACATTATGTTCAGTGATTCTTTTTTTTCTTTTTTTTATTATTTGGGATGTTCAGAAGGTCCGGCATCACACGACGACTGGAAAAATCATCGTATTTTCAGTGAGGAATATGTTCATTGTCCTTTGAGCCGGTACATTCACTTGAACCGTTGCATCTTACTGCAGAAATATCTTCTTCTCCCTACGGATTGATTTGAGCCGCGCAAAAGCTGTGAGGAATCAAACGACTCGAGGGAGTGTGGTTTATCTCCCAAGAGATGTTAAATGGAGATCTGTAGGTCCACTGCATGTCGCCATGTTTTATTTTTGGACATCTTTGCATGTCCTGTGCCCATGTACTCGGGAAGAGGTCCGTATATGGTTTCTAAAGAGCTATGACAGTCACACGGACACGCAGTGGGATGGGGTGAGGCTCTGGCCTAGTTTACACTGTCCTCAGTTAGACATTGTGTCCAGTCCCAGCGAGGCAGCGTGCTGTTTGGCCCTCAGACGCAGGTTCTCGATGCTCGTCGTCTTGCTGTTGTGACTGGCGAGGCCGCCTGCAGCTGACGCCTGCAGCAGCGGGCTGTTCCACACCTGCTGGGCATGATGGGACAGGGACTGATAGTAGGACTGGCAGGGCAGAGAGCCCAGTGGCGCGGGAGGCATGTTCACATTCATACCCAGGTAGGGGAGTGAAGATGGGGCAGCGAGGTCGAACGCAGGGTAGTGCACCAGGTTGTTGGTGGCGGCCATGTGCTGGCGGAACTGCTCCTGCAGACGAAACAGGCTGAGAGGGGAGGAAGAGTAGGAGTGGCTCTGAGAGAGAGGACCGCTGCCGGCCAGGCTGCTGCTGGAGGAGGAGGGTGTCACTGATGGAGAGACCAGGGGAGAGTCTGGACAGAAGAGAAAGAAAGTTCTGGTCAGTATATTTATTAATAGTCAGCTGATGAGGACAGTGAATATTATCAAAAAGTCTGTCTGAGAAAGTAAAAATCAGGTATCCTGTGTTCTTACCTGGTTTAGGGCTGAGTCTTTTGCATCCCGGGGAGATGTCTCCAGGTGTCACTGCCCTCTCGCACTTCACCTCCTCTCTCTGCGGTTTGCTGTCGTCCTCCTTATCCGTGGCATTATCCTCTGTCGCCGACTCGCTGCCCGAATGTTCTGCTGACGTGACGTTCAGCTCCATGTCCAGTGTTACGGGACGAACCACAGGACCCTCCACCTCCAAGGAAGAGGAGGAGGAGGAGGAGGAAGAAGGAGGGAGCTGGGTATCAGGAAGGATAGTGGTGGAGGGAGGGGCGTCCTCCTTCTCGCTTCCTCCTTCCCCTGATACCTCCTTCTGCTTCTGAAGCTGCTCCTTCTGGAGGCTGCGCTGCTTCTTACGAAACTTTGCTCTGCGGTTTTTGAACCAAACCTGATGGCAGAGCGAGCGGAAAACATGAACTCCGTGGTCGGGACTTCAGTGCACCCAGATACAACAATACACGTGTGCCAGCAGAATCCTGCATCTCTACAGGGCTTTGCAAGCTGGAGTTAAAAAAAAATACGTTTGTACGTTGATACATAGGTTTCTGATGAATAACCTAAGATATATAGATTAGAAATATAGTGAGTTTTTCTTCTGTGATCAGTTTTTTTTTACTTAAACGGTTTAAAAAAAGATAATAAATTAAGATTTACACAATGTCTATTTCCTTTATTTCAATTTCTCATATTTTAGTTCAACTTTTTTTTACATAGAATCGTCCCCCACTACAAATTTTTAGCAGAATAGTACCCCCTAAGCATTACAAAGCCTGTATAGAATGACCAATAGCAGCAATATTATCCGAAGTATACTTCCTAAAAAATACAGTTAGTATTGATAAAACGCCCCCATAATTCACAGTTCAGAGTTTTACAAAGACACAACATTATTATTATTATTATTATCACCACAATATTGTGCATTGTTTCGACAGGCCTACCTGCACTCGGGCCTCGGGCAGGTTGGTGCACATGGCCAGTCGTTCCCTCATCACTACATCCGGGTAGTGGGTCTTCTGGAAAGTCTTCTCCAGCGCTTCCAGCTGCTGTGCGGTGAAGGCCGTGCGGCTGCGGCGCTGTTTGCGGTGCTGAGAGCCGTAGCGAGCCTCCAGGATGATGTCTTGAAATGCACAGCCGTTGGAAGAGAAAACACACGGCAAGTTTTATTTTACTGTTTAGGCTACTTTATTTGCATGGATGTCAGTGTTTCGGAAACACAAAATTAGTGCGTTATTACAGATGCAAAAGTATTAAAAACCAAATAGTTGGCAGCAAATCGAAAGCCTATATGTCTTCTCCTCTCCGTTCAAGTTTTCACCATTTTCTTATTACAGATGTTAGAATTTAAATTTATAGAAAAAAAAAAAAAGTAGCTGTGTGATAGAAATAGAAATTTAACCAAAAGTATAAAGGTTCACTTAATATCTAGGCTATTTAAACTGAACGTATTTCACTTGCAGCCCCGCGTCGACTAAAGTAGTTTGTTTCCACGCGGGGGGGTTTTAACCCGTGTTTCTATTTGTGTGTGTGAGCGTGCACTCAATTACCAGCGAGTCTCTCGGCCAGCGTGAGCGCGTGCACGGACGGACGGTAGTCGGGCGCATGCTGCGCCTGTTGTGCGGCCTGCTGGTGCAGGTTGTACATGGCGCTGAGGGAGTTCATGGCGTGCAGGGAGTAGCCGTTCACCCCGTAGTGCTGCATGGTGAGAGGTCGCTGAACCTGCGGGACTGGAAGAGAGGACTGTTGAGGTTTCGAGATAAAGAGAGTGGAAGGAGAGGAGGCGTAAAGGACGCTTTGACATGACAAGGGCGCGTGGCTGCTGATTGGACCCGCTGTGATTGTTGATCTCCAACCCCCCCCCCCCCCCCCCCCCGTTTTGATTTTTGATACATCTGTAGATCGGTGACGGACCACGACGCACGCGAGCGTTTTACTAGTCGTGAATGTCGGCAGGCCCACGCGCTCAAGGGCCAATAGATTTTGATGTGCGCACTTAAACTAAAGTGTTATCCATTAACATCCAATTATCGCTTTGTTCAATCCATTAATTATACAAAAGACTTTTAATTGGGGTAATTATCACTCGTTCCCATAATGAACCGTGACGGATGCCTCATTCATGAATTTATTCACGTCTTCTCTGTGCTCCCGGAGAACCCAAATCCTCATTGAAGACGTTGCTTTGACAGATCATGGTGCTGATTAAATGTGTTGGAAAGTGATTTTTTTTTTTTTTTTTTTTACGGGTCTGTGTTGTAAAAACGTGCAACCGGAGAGCAGGATTATTTTTTAATAGGCTGTGATTACGGAAGTGCTATTTTCGTATATGAATCTTTTTTTTTTTTTATGTCTGAAAATCAATTTTCTTGCAACATTTAACAGCAAAGCTCGAAATTTATTTGGGGTCAAATGATGTCCTATATAAATAGTCCATATGTCTGAATACTTGCAGCCTTTAAAAAGATACGAGCAGATTATGTCGTTAAGGGATAACACCCAGTCTTTCACAAGGCAGCAATTTCCAAAACTCTGTTTTGTAGTTCTCCTTCACGACCGAGATTTTCATAGAGGAATCGCTGCAGGACACGATTAGATATGTATTAGTAGCAAGGAGGCTGACAGGAGGGGATATCTCGGAGGCCCAAACAGTTATTATAACTATTACAGTGGGACCACAGGGAAAAGATATAAATCTTTCTGCTCAATGACAGGTATGCATCCAGGGAGCCCGGTGAGTTTTTGCACTTAAACAGGAAACTCACATAATAAGAACTTTAAGATTGTCATTTTGCTGTCCTTATTTTCTTAATTCATAGTTGTTTTTGTTTAACTTGATTAATTTGAAACGATTTTTTTTTTTTCATACATTGTCTTGAGAAAATCAGAATTTGTCATATCAGCCAATTATTCCGCATAGCCTTTATATTTAACGGGTTTAATAATATGTTTCCTTATTGTTAATTTGACCAAGGTCAGACTCTTTCACGTAAACATGTGGCTGGTTGACATGTTTTCATATTGACCTGAAAATGATTGAATCAATGTTCATTAAAAACACCGAATTTTAGTTGATAAATGTAATAATCAATTGCATAATAATAATAATAATAATGGATACATGTAAACATTGCGGGTGGTCGTTCTTGTAAAATGCTTTTTTTTCTTCTAGCAATTTCTCTCTAGTTTTTTTTAGTGCAGTGCATCTGGATCAAGAGTGTGTGTGTGTGTGTGTGTGTGTGTGTGTGTGTGAGAGAGAATATGTGTGCGCGCGCGTGCGCGTGATGCCCGCAGTGCCCATTCCCAGCCTATTAAGTGGCTGCGGCGGCTGATGAATGTGATCAGAGGGCAGTGGGGAATAGTTTAATTCGCCGGGACAGAAGGTGCTTCGCTAAACATTTACTTTACTCCCCCAAGTATTTGAGTTGAATGGGCCCCCCCCCCCCCCTCCTCCTCCGCCTCCTCCTCCTCCTCCTCCTCCGCCTCCCCGCCCCTCCGCCCTCCCCCTTCCCCTCTCTCTGGCGGCCTCTTATCCTATCGCCCCGGGGCAACGTTTTGGCTGAGATGTATGGCTTCTCCGCGGGTAAAAATATGCATGTTGGTCCCCATTTGGCTCCCCGTCTAATGGAAGTGCAAATAGGTTTCGACTGCGAGGCCCTCCATTTATCATCAACGCTGACACGGACGGACGTACAGTGGGACTGGGTGGTTAGCTCTGCGTCGGAGTTCCCAGGCGTGTGCGCGGGCGGGCGGGCGCGCGCGCGCGCGCTCTAGTAACGGGCCAGCGATTTTCCTCAACTGCGTTTCTTTTTCGTTTTCTCTGAAATCAAAGGCGTTCGTTTAATTCAAATTAAGCCTGAAATCACACAGAATTTATAAGAGAAAGAAAACCATCATGTACCAATAAACGTCTCTTAAAAAAAAAAAAAAAAAAAAAATGTAGGCTACAGATGTGTGTTTGTTTACACCTCCTTGCATGCACAGCGCCGATGAAAGTTTGAGGGACTAAAACATTGATTTTTAATCTCAATTTTTTTTTTTCCATCATGAAGCAAAAGAAAAATATTCTGATCTCAACTGCTTGTTTTTAAAGTGCAGGTGGAATTTTTTTTTATTTATTTTTTATTTTTTTAAGCTTATTAAATTTACCACTACATCTCAGGTTGTAGTATCTTCCCTACCCATATCAAATTCTGCACAATAGCTCATCACTGCGAGCCTGTCAGTGCTGTTATTGTCATTCATAAGCCTCTCTGTGCTCCAGGCACTGGGCCCTCCTGGCTGCCCTGCTCAATGCTTCGATTATCAAACCGTCATTATGTAAATTGGCATGTACAGTGCAACTCTTTGATCCGGCTAAATTAGGAAAAATGTTATTTGCTAAGAGCCCTCAGGGGCACGAGACGTCCTGACAATCTGCTCTTTGCTGTGTCATTGCAGTAAACTGTCAGAGGGCGAAGAGCATCTTTGATTTTTTTTTCCCCCTGAGCTGTTATTATGAAGGATATTTGCTATGCAGAAGCCACGTTTAAATTCAGACTCTGATGTCTTATTGTCAGCGTTTAACCTTTTAAACCGTTTAAAATACAAAATGACATTGAGACAATAGATATTTTTTTTCTCTTTTGCATACAAGACAAAAATAAAAAAATGTAAAAATCTGACTTTTTAATAGAAAGTTGCAAATAGTTCCCTTTTAGAGGAGACTGAGGTGATGTGTAACCAAAAGAACAGGAGCCCTTTTATTTCGGTAATATATTGTACATTAAAAAAAAAAAATGGGTCCGGTAAAGAGTTGGCCCAAAACAATAATTGTACAATTTAGTTTAAGTTAGCGTATTATTTCTGATATGGCTTTTAAACATTTTTAAACTTTTCCAAAAACAAATAAAAGTGAAATATTCAATCGAGGAACCGCATATGTCTTCAAAGTTGAGAGTAAAATCTACATTCACTGCAGGCTTCTAACAATATTTTCAAAATAAAACACAATCAACTTCATATTGATCTACAGGCTTTGCAATATTTGTTTTCCTCCAAAATAAAATGAAAGAAAAACATGAAAGCATTTTTTTTTTTTTTTTTTGGTAAATCGTTTAAACAACACAACTTGTAAAGAATAAGCATGTGTTACTGTGGAGAAGTTAAAAAGGTTTTTTTTTGGGGGGGGGGGTTGTTTTTTTTACCTCCTGTGCAGTCCCAGTCCTCTTTTCTGTCACTTCGTAGTCAGACAACAGAATCCAGGGTTTGTCTTCCGCTCTCTCAGTGGCTCTCTCGCTGTTTCAGAGCCCGCTTTTCGTTCCTTTCGTCCGGCAGTGAGATAACAAGTTGAGGCCAGTGTAAAAGTCATCCAGTCTGTTGCTTCGCTTCAAGTCCGCTCGCTCGCGTTCCTCCTGCTCGATCCGTGGTGATTTCTCCGAGTCTCCCGCAGAAGTGAGGAAGCCGCCATCTGCTGGAGCGCGAGCTCTCGGTGGAGGGATTTAAGGAGCGCCTCGCGGGGGTCACGCATGCTTTCTATTGGCTCTCGGGGCTGTCAGTTAAGTAAATAAGAGAGCTGATGGTCCAGCGGCACGTTGGTGCTCTGCCGTCTGGAGTTATTTTCAAATTTGATCAATTTAAGCACATTATGTCCGCTGAAATCCCCTCATGTCTGTCGACACGTTGTTTTTTTTGTTGTTGTTGTTTTTTTTTCTTGACTTGATAAACAAACAGTGTGACGCTTTTTACTGGCTCCATTTAAGCAAATATGTTGACTATATTGATTTGTGGTCACAGAAAGTGGAATACATTTGACTTCTTTACAAATCTGATCTGTAATTACGTTCATAAATTATGGGTCATATTAACTGAACTCTAACTTTGAACAAGTGAGTAAAATGTTCCTGTCAAGGCTATTCATAATAATATAAATAGATTTCTAAAATATTCCGTTATAGAAAACACTTTTTTAAACGAGTAAGTTTTTTGCAACTGTGGGTGAAGCTGATTATTTGCATGATAAAAAAAAAGAAAGAAATATGATCTTTGTTTCTCTGTCCTCATACTGCTCGTCTGCACTATAGGTGCATTAATCCGATTGTCTCTCCTCAGTTTTTGTGAGAAAAAGCGTCCAACCTATATAGTTTGTTTGCTTTTCGGCTTTTTCTCCATGCCACTGGAGGAGAGAGAGAGAGAGAGAGAGAGACTTTGGTGAGATGGCTAATAGATGCCAGGGTGCTGCCTTTAGACTGTCTCCCGGCCTGGAAGGATTTGGGATGGGATAGGAAAGACAAGACGCCATCTCAGCCTCCAAAAACCCCTGTCTTAAAATGACTGCGGGTAAGAGGATTAGGGCAATAATGCCCTTCTCTTCTTGAGGGGTTTTTAGAGAAGATTTCTTCTCCCGGAGCAAAACCGTTTAGGTAGGGAATTAAGGGCAGCGCAAAGTAGCCTTTTAATGTAAAGCTTGCATATTTTGTTGGGAGAGTCTTTGGGAAAGTGCTTGGCCTATTGCTGACCACGATTCTCACTCTGACAAATCTGAACAGTAGACAAAAGATTTCATGGAATAAAGAATATTAATGTTGATGCGTGCTGGCACATATTGAAACGTAAGTGCACAGTTTATGGACAATCAGCGATTTGTGGGCATTTATTATAAAGTTTACATGGGTCACCTGAAAGTTATGAGTTAATGGAGAGATGGGTTGGTGGTGGGGGGTAGGAGAGCTTAAGACATTTTTCTTTTCTTTTTAGCAAAAAAAAAGTCTTACGATTTTTTTTTTGAATTAAGTTGGCCTATGTTATGTAGCTTAATAGTCAAGAACCACTTAAATCTACAAGAAGTTATAGGTTGATTTTGATTGTGGAAATTTAAAACTAACCTGTAAAATTAAAAGAAAGAAAGAAACACTGCAGCAGGCTACTTAACAAGAGCTAATTACATGAATCCCTCGCTATTATTGGCATTAGGTAAATTGAGACGGACTAAATATTCGGTGTTTATTTGCGTATTAAGTCCAGAAATATTAACACATCCGAATAAACCTTTAAATACTGACTATAAATAAAGAGTGAAATTAGCTTATTGTTATTTTTTATTATTACAAATATTATTATTATTATTTTCACAGTACTCGGTGTAAATGTCTTCTCCGTAGTGCGTCTTTCCTTTTAAATATTTCTTTTCAACCACCTCTAACTTTTTCCATGTGCGCTTCAAACTGTTTCCCCTCGCCTGGAAAAACTCGTGTGCCTCTCTGGTTCCGTCGCCTTGGTAGGCTCCTATCACTCGGGTTTTTTCTCCGAGGTCTGAGAAAGAAAGAGGATTAACTTGTGAACCAATGGAAATAAGAACTTAAACGGGAGGTAAATCTGGCCACTGTCTCTTTGTGAGGACCGTCTCTAAAGCAATTAAAGCGAGAAAGAGTTTCTTCTCAGCGCCTCTCCACCTAAAGCTCCTTAGAGCGACTAGAGCTGTCCAGCGCATCTGAAGGGCTTAAACGCCAAAAAAAAAAAAAAAAAAAAACAGCTCCCCTTACCCTTGTACCCAGCCATGCACCGCTGAATACAAGGTGGACCAACAATGACCTCAGATGACGAGCAACCCAACATTTTATAAATGTTAATTTGGCAGCAGAACTCGAAGATTTCCCCTCAAAAGTCCCATAATCTCATTTAACTCCCTAATGAAGGTGAAGAAAGGCTCTTGTTTTGGGGGGGGAAATGTCAGAATCAGGATGATTTTTTTTTTTTGTGTTGTCATATTTAACCCCTTTAGTCTCCTTTTTTTAAGCAACTTTTTTTTTTAAATTTGCACAATTCATAAAGTGAACCTGATCCTCTTGTTTCAGCCTTTTATTTGATGGAGAACAAAATGATCGTTAATGCTGCTGAATTCTTCTCATAGCTAATTAATACTCTTAATGATGCTTTCTGCAACTTCATGAATACATCAGGTCTGCAATCCAGCCAGCCTCAGCCTGCCCTGCTCCATTCAAGGGTATTTCAGCATCTGTTCATCCCACAGCAATTAATCATTTTGATGTGTGGTTTAAAATCGACTTCTTGCGGGAGACCTTTTTGACAAGAATAACAAAGCAATTTGCCAGGAGCCACCTCTTAGACACCTTATTAGCAGCACTTCCACAGTAAGACCTGCTTTTATGTTTTACAAAAAAAAAAAAAATTAAATAAATGAATTTAAAGAGACAGCGGCAATTTTGTGGTTTATTGTCAGCCCCACGCCTCTGAATCCTCCTGAAATCCCTTTTATTGGTGACAAGATCTCAGGATCTCCTCCGCAAATCCCTCCTCTAAAAGTTTTCAACCTGTCAGTTTCCTCTGAAAGCTGGATAATTCCCCCTCTTTTTTTTTTTTTCTCTCCGTCCATCCCCTTCTCTCTTTCTTCTTGCCCTCTTTTCTCCCTCGTTTCAATCCCTCTGTCTCATTTCTTTTCCTTGCCTTCTCTCCTCTCTCCTCTCTGTCTCTCTCTTTCTCTCCCTGGCCCGGATCCCTCTGCACAAGGGGCCCCATTGTATAGTCCTAATCCAGAGGCAACACAGCTTTAGGGACATGCAGGGATAAAAGGCCCATCAAGCCCACAACTTTATGGGGGCAAATCTCTCCCTAATCCTTCGCTTTATCTAAACAAAAGCCCCCTCTGCCTTAATCCACCTATGTGTTGAAAAAAAAAGAGGAAAAACTGGAGAGAGTGGCAGAGAATGGGAGAGAGAAAAACAAGAGATTGTTGGAGGAGAAAAAAAAAAAAATCTCACACATTCTGGGATTGAAGCAGATCATACAGGGAGGGTTGAAATTTCCTGGAAGAGGTAAGTAATACTGACAAGCTCTCACCTGCAGGAAGCTTCGTGTGTTAACTGTGAGTGCTGCAGAGGTGTAATGGACCCCTCATTTAAAGTTCATATTCGAACCACATAAATGTACTTTCTTAATACAGATGCAAACATATCAGTGAAGAAATTATTAATGCTGTTTTATTAGAATTAACAAATTAATAAGGCCTATTAAAACATGTATTTGGTGTAAGAAAACACGAGCGTCTGTCTACACTGATGTGAGTATGGGTGAAGATAACAGGAGGATCACGGAATTTAATGTAAAGAGAACGGCTGCATGCAAGAAAATAAATTCTATCTCACACGCACATGAAAGCTCACACATGTATCATTTAAAATCACGGTCAAGAAGTGAGTGAAACTAAACTGTCTGTAACTTACCAACTCACAAATAACTACAAAACATTAATGACTTTATTTGTTTACCAGGGTACTCAATTTTCTAAGAGCCTCATTAATCAGGTTATTGAGATTCCAATAGATGAATTTAAATTTGTACAAAAAGATATTTTTGCTGTACGTGTCAGGAGCTACATCAAGATAATGTTTGTGTGTCTCATTTAGGATTTATAGAATATGTTTCTGTTAAATGCCAAGCACTTAATGTTAGAGTGATGAGGAGCATCACAGTGGTCTGTGGTTGAGGCAGTCAAGCCAATTTCCATCCTGGATTAGAGGCAAATATACCCCTAAAATATTTTTTTCAAAATAAGAGGTCTTAAAACTGTACAGGGTGGCGAGTAGTAGATGCACATTTATCTTACTGTGGGTACAGAAAGCCCTAATTTTGCAGCTAGAAAAGAACCCCTCTGAGAAAATACATGTCCTGGCTGAGGTTAGTGTACCAGGAAGGGGGATGAGACCTCATGTTTAATTGAGAATTTCCTTGCGCATTTACTGTTTGATCCATTAATGAGTTAATTTTAATTTGCTTGTTGCCATTTGTTAAACTTGGTTATTTTTAAGACCCACAGAGTCCAAAACAAGCCCAAATTGTCCAACTGTGAGACTCTGCAGATTAAAGACAGTGAGAGAATTTTGTGTTGGACTGAGGTGCAGCCCTTCCTGACTCTGGGCCGGCTCTGCTTACGGTTCTTCCTCCAATTAAAGAAATGGGTGCATGAGGCCAAATCTTAACAGCAATGACTTAGCTAAAGCTCCTCTGTATAGCCCGAATCCCTTCACTTCCTCTCAAACATCTGTCTTTACTACAGAAAATCCCACTGTATCGGCTCCACTGGACAATCGGACCCTAATCTGGAGCTGGGTTTAGTAGACTGAGAGTTTGAAGAGCTTCAGGCAGAGCTCTGAAGGGCAGCTGGTGAGACTAGCTGGATATCTTGCAGGTAAATATTGACATTAAAATTACAATTTATTGCTCTGTTAAATTAATTTCACACATTTTAAAGTGATTGGTTGTGGCAATGATTTGTAAATCACTTATTTTCCTTTAAAACACTATTCATTCAAAGCCCTGTCAGAATAAAATACTCCACCAATCTGTCAAAAGGAAAAGCATCACACTGTTTCTTTTACTTTCAGTCACATTCAGCATGGCACTCATCATGTTGCCTTCATTAACACTCTCAATTACCTTCCCCTCTTCGGCTCCGTTCCCTCCTAATAGAGCTACCACAGGCCTAATGAAGCAAATAGTTGGGACAATAGAGTCATTAGAGACAATTAAGACAATCCAATGCAATCCAACTCAGACCCGGAGACAGGGAGAGAAGTCAGGGAGTGATCCACCGAGCAGCCACCCAAACCAAGCAGCGCTCTCTGATAAGTCAGCCAGTGTAGAGAAAATGCTTTAGACTGGATTGAAGGAATTTTCCCTCTGGTGGTATCACTCGTAATACTCGAACCATTATAAGGCTGATCAGCAGTTGGCTGAAGGCATCTGTGTTTCCTTCATGCGGGGATTACACCTGGCCTCAGGAGGAGGAAAATGTTTCCCAAAGAGGCAGGCAGACGGAGAAGGAGGCACGAGGCAGCCTTGATGCATTCCACCACAATAAAGTATAAATCCTCTTCTTCACAGCGTATTACAGGAATGAACATAAGGGATTGTGTCATTGTTGGCCTATAATCTGGCTTTAAACTCCTTGTTTTACAAATTGTCCTCTTTAAAAAGCTCTTTCTCTTTGCTCGGGTCTTTTTTCTTGTCCTCTTCATCCTGTATTAACCTGCTGCTTCCTCATCAGCACTTTTTAATTTGTTTTGTTCCCTTGCATGTCAGATTTTGAGTCAAGTTTTATAACAATCTATATTTTTAGAATTCCCTCCTTTGGTGCGCATACGTAACATGTGAAACAGCTGTGTGATTACACACAAAGAATTTGAATCTACAGTCTTTTATTTATTTCTTACTGTGTCACCATTCACACTGCAGGATACATTACATGCCATGATACTATAATTTTCCAAATACCTTTCCATGTGTCCTTGCCCTCAGAAGCTAAGGGTAATATCCTATCCTGCTTTGGAATCAGACATGGCGGCATTTTTTTTTCTGTTCGTTGAACAGGCAGCCTGCATGAAATAACTCCTGATCGAAATGTTCAGGCTGCCATCCTCTCATGTGTCTCCAGTGCTATCTGTACTGAGCCTGAGTGGAGCGAGTCTGTTAGACCTGAGAAATTCAAGACATTATCCACATTAATGATTGATAACTCTGTCAGTGGCTGTGTGAAGCAGCAATTTTTGTATGAAAAGAAGTCTTGGGCGCCACTTTAAGCTGTAGATAATGGCTTCATTCATAGGAATAATTTAATAATTCTGTATATATGAATTGAAAGAGCAACTTTGAGGTTACCAGGCTATTTTCATTGTCTATATCCGTTCCATTTGGTAATGCCGTTTTAAAAAAAATATTTATAGTGCATTAATGCATACTTTCTAATAGACCAGAGATTCCCTGTCTTTTCAGTCCGCTATGCACCAAACCAAATCGCACCACTTCCCACTGCAGATACCAGCAGCTTTTTCCACAAAATAAGATTCCCTAATGTAACCATACAATACCCTCAGAACAGCTAAATAACAACAACAACAACAACAACAACATAAAGCTACTTTTTCAAACTTAAGGAATATGTTTAATAATCGGAGCACTTAGCATTGAGTACAGGAAGGCGCGTCAAAACAGTTGTTTGCGGCAGCTTGTATTTCTCTCCCTATCTTGTCGGGTCCAATGTGGCCACATAATTCTCAACTGCGTTTTGGACCTCTTGCTCTCATCCTGTTTGCTTAAGTCAAAGACTGAAAGTCAGGCTAACATTAGCAATATGCTATGTCGGACGCGATATCACCTGATGTCAGCTCGGTATCATGTGTGATAAAACCACCAGTCCTTTATAACATACCCTGGTCTCCTGGGTGAAACTCCTGTGTTACCCTGTAACAGTGTTACCCTGTGTTACCCTGTGTAAAAGTGCACGCACATATTAATGTGCGTGCACTTTTCACGCAGAGAGGCGAAACAAAATGTGACACTGACACAGCGCCCTCTAGTGAACGGACGGATGTATTACACCGCACGATACCCCAACTAATGACAGGCAATGGTTTTTCTAAAATAACCGGGGTCATTTTTTTTCATCACCGCGCTGTATGTATGTAGCTCTTTTTCTGTAATAAAAATAAATATATATAAATATATTGTACAATATTTTGAACTTTGGCCAGTTGGAGTGCAAATGTTAGGCCTTGCGGCAAGGCTCTTGCTCTTGCAAACTACCAGGTGGAGCCCCATAGTTTGGAAATCACTGTAATAGACAGTTAAACCTGCAGTCATAAAAGTTCAAACTAATTGATAAATTACTCATCAGCACTTTAATTTAATGCATTTGGATATTATTTTGTCAGTAAGGAAAAAAAATCACTTAAAAAATTTATCAATTAATGAATGGTTTATTAATGATTGATAAAATACTCGTAAATCATTCATCAGCAATTAGTTAAGGCTTTTTTTAAGGTCAGAAATGCTTTATTAAGGGAATTTAAATTAACATTTAGTTCAAAGTGCAGCCTAACAGAGCTACTGGCATGGATTTAGCAAATGGGACCAATGTGTTAAACTAGGAACCTTACGATTTTGTAATATATGCTTTAGACCACATTCGAACATGTTTTTTGTAGTATACTTTTAGTTTCCGTAACTATTCTCCATGAAACAGACATCTCTGTTTGCTTTGACTAATAGGCAGTAATCAGGTTATTGTAATGGGCATTCAAACCAGAGAAGCTCTTCATCGGCTTCCTATTAGGATGAATTAGCTGTCATGATTGAGTTTTCAGAGACTTCTGATAGATTAGAGAAACAAGCCACTGTGACTGATAGGTGATGAGACTCGGTGAGTGTGGATTGAAATGATTCAGGAAATATCAATGGTTTGGCGTGCTCCAAATTCAAACAACTAAAATGCATTAGAAAACGTAAGTTTGATAACCCTTATTTTTTAAAACTGCACATGATTCTGCACACACATAGATTAGCATCCATTTTAGCATCTTCTTAGAGCAGTAATTAAGAGGTATATCAGTGTTGAAACACACTCACACACACAGACACACACACACACACACACACACACACACACACACACACACACACACACACACACACACACACACACACACACACACACACACACACACACACACACACACACACACACACACACACACACACACACACACACACACACACACAAAGCAGCAGGTCTTGTTCCAGCCCACTGTCCTCCGGCAGCCTCTTCACTCGTTCTCTCCTCTGTTGTCTCCGTCCTGGTCCTTGTTTGAGTCTCTGAGGCCCTGCTGCTCCCTCCTCCTCCTCCTCCTCCTCCTCCTCCTCCTCCTTCTCCACTCTCTCCATTGCCTCTGAAAGGAGCCTTGCTGGGACCAACTGTCTGTGTAACGAGCTGGGCAGGACGGTCACAGTGGGGTATGCTATTGTTGGTGTCAGTGTGTTTACATTTGTGTATATGTGTTTGCAGTGAGCACTTTGTATTTTTTTAAGGGAGTCTCCCCATGAAAACACACTTGAGACTGTATTTTCTGTTACCCCTGCTCCTACTTATCTCACGCACAAACACACAGACACACACAGCATCATCTCACCTCTCAGTGATCCTCCAGTACTCCTCCACAGCAGGGAGCCGAGGGAGGAGGTGGAGCAGGAGGCTAATGGATATGTTTGTTTACCTATTTGTCCTTGACATGATCAATTGATCAGCAGGCTAATTCACTGCCACCGTGGACTCATTTCATTTCCATTTAAATTGCAAATGGATTTCTTCGTGGCTTCATCTTTGTTTCCCATTTCCTCTGCATGTGTGTAGCGAGGATGTACAGTAGAGGTGTGGGTCTGTGGACTCCTATGGACCGCACACCATAACGCCCTCGCCTGCATTAATCTATTCGTGAGCATGAAACAAAAGTTTCATTACTGAAGGGAAAATCCAAAGTGAATCCCACTTTGTGTCTTCTCTGTATTCCTCAATATTTTATATGAAATGCAACAACGATAATTACCTGTATCATGAAGTTAATGTCAGCCTTTAAATGGTTGTCATCAAGTCACACACACACACACACACACACACACACACACACACACACACACACACACACACACACACACACACACACACACACACACACACACACACACACACACACACACACACACACACACACATTGGGAGGAGTGTGAGTTAATTCCTGTCTGTTAAAAGCCTGTGAGTATGTGTTGCTGGGAAGATTACAGTGAACAATTACTGATGTGGATTTTAAACAGAGGGGAATGAACAGTAAAACTGAGCAGCAGCAGGCGATCACTTATCTAAGCACTAATTGACTCATTAGCACGAGATTTTGATAAAGCAGTCTGGGCTGCAGAGCTGCATTTAAACAGCAGAATTGGACATCTGAATGCTGTCAGGTGACAATTTATTATTTGTATTTATTTTAATTCATGGTAAGGTCCAGACCTACAAGATTATATGACTTTTAATTTAACTTAATTAGGACATTCTACGGCACTGTGGTGGCGTCTGCCATCTTTTATGCAGTGGTCTGCTGGGGCTGTGCAGGAACAGAGAGGGACAGGAGGAGAATAAACAAGCTGGTCAAAAGGGCCAACTCTGTCCTGGGCAGTCCTCTGGACTCCGTAGAGGAGGCGGGTGAGAGGAGGATGTCAGCCAAGCTGACATCGATCATGGACAACACCTCTCACCCCCTCCATGAGACTGTAGGAGCTTTAAGCAGCTCCTTCAGCGGCAGACTGCTGCACCCTCAGTGCAGGAAAGAGCGCTGTCAGACTGTTCAACACCACAATAAAATAACGTTGCACTGTATTTCTTTTCACAGCACTTGACACTTTCTTTCATCCCAAGCTGTATTTATTTCATTGTTTGTGTGTATTTATTTATTGGTCTTACTTTTTCTAAAAAAATATTTTTATCTATCTTATTTTATTGCATACATATTTGTAATTTTTTCTTATTGTGTGCACCTTTTTCTTCCTGACTGTGTTTCTATGCTGCTGTGACGACAAAATTTCCCCATTGGGATTAATCAAGTCTTATCACATTTAATCAATGTGTAAGTTAAATTCCACTTGGGCATCATTTTAAAGGAAGAGTTTAGGAAGCCCTGGTGGTAAGAAGCCAACAATCACAACATCCATCCATTTTTTTTGCTGGGAATCTTTGTTGCAGATGTTTTCCCGTAGCTCTCATTTCCTGTTATCTTTCTATTGAGTGTCTCGAACAAGAAATGCTCAATACTGCCCTGCTAAAAAAGGAATAGTTCAGCATTTTAGTTGCTGTAAAATGGTAAAAAAAAAAAAAAAAAAATCAATACACCTGTATGCTAAATTGAAACTGGAACCATGCAGTAGTTTAGCATAACGACCGAAAAATGTTGAAAACAGCAGGTGTGGGTCGCTCAAGGAAAAATGACTGCCAGCCGCTCTAAAGCGTTTTAATAAACAAATGATATCTCATTGTTTAATCCATTCAATAAACAAAGAGTATAAATTATGATTTGGGATCATGCTATGTGCAGGATTATTTGCACGGTAGATATTTACCCCTTTTCTACAGTCTTGAAGCTAAGCTAAGCAAACCGTTAAGTCAATGGAAACAATCTCGGTTAACGAAAGCAAATCAGATTTTTCAGAAAACGTCCAGTTTGTGCTTTCCTTATCTTCATGCCAACGACCTCACATAGCTCCATGTTACGTAGACTTCTTCATGTGCCCAAGACTGACAAGGACCATTTAGCGCCAAAATTTGTGACCTCACTCACTGTACATGCCACAAGCATGCAGTCTACATGACTGCACGAGTACTAGAAAAGCAAACCAGATGCTTGTTATGTGTTCTTTATGTATGTACTGTGTTTCACTTGTTAAGCATTTGCAAACAACATTTTCTTTTGACTTTTCTTGTTGTTCAGCCAAATACAACAAACACGTAACCTTTTCTTGTTGTTGCAAGGCCACCATCTTGTTTTCTCGTGTAGTTTTGGAGAACCCCAATTGTCGTATAAATTGAAGCAAATGTACGTCTACTGTCTGCATGCAAAGCTCCAACAATATGAAAAAAATTGGCAAGAAAATCACACTTCAGTTATACCATTTAAATCACGATTGGATATGTTTTTAACTGACCTCAGGCATTTTATTCAAGCTAAAAACTGACAGCTTTTTGGACAAACGGACGGATGGACAGGCGGATACATGAATGACAGGGCCTTTACGACGACATCTCACAGGATTCATTTGTTTCATTGGCTTGTTTGGCCATAATGGGCTTTATATGATGACTCTTCACCCATGTCAGATTCCACCATGATCCAAACAAAAACACACATTCATCACCACCTAACACACACAGCCTCACACACACGCACACACACACACACACACACACACACACACACACACACACACACACACACACACACACACACACACACACACACACACACTTCGATCAATGGTCATAAATTTGATCTCTGACAAGCCTGACACTTGCACCCACGAGGCCTTTGGTCACTCTGTTTCTCCTGACCACTCCTTATGTAACACACACTCGTACACTCGCACACACAGACAAGCACTTTCTCCCCTCTCTCACTCCTTCCTTCCCCTGACACACTTGTCAAGGACCTCGTTGACCCCTGACCCCGCCCCACTTGGCACTGTTATTGATTTTTACTCCGACCCTCTCAATCTGGGATGAGGAAGGGTGAGAACGGGGGAATTAGTCGCCATAGTCAGGTATAACGGAGGGGACGCTGAGGATGAAAGGGAGCGATCAATGTGCGCTGATGGCTGAGTTTGCAGCAGCAGAAACAACAGTCAGCCATGGAGAAAATCAGAAGAGCTCAAGGCAAGACAGGTGAGCAGAAATGATGGGGGTGAGACAGAGGAGACAGGGGAGACCGGAGGAGGTGGGGAGAGGCTTATTGTTTGTCTTGTCGTGTTTCAGATGATTTGAGAATTTACTGATGTTTTAATAAACACTCCCCACCAAAACTAGTGAAAAAATTGAATTAAACTAGATTGGGAGAAATTGGGACAATAATTATAAAACTACATATTTCCATTTAGCTGACTGCACATTTCAGGTTTTTTGTATAAAGAACTACAATATAAGTTTGTTTACAGCTGATAAGAACTTCTCACAACATTTAACAAAATGTATACACAGCTGTGAATTACAGTACTAAGGAATAAGAGAGGAACGACTCATTATTAAGAAGTTCCTGCATCTTGTTTTCTAGAGTGTGTGTTTGCACATACCCAAACAAATCAGTCAGATGGGTTTGGTGCCTCTGGCAGTTTGAGGGCCCGTGGCTGTAATCTACTCTCAGGCTACGTTCACAGATACATTTTAACTTTAAAACAAAAACAATCTCTGTCCACATGAGTGTTTAGGACAATTTCGCAAATCCCCATCTATACTACTCTACTCCTACTTTGGGGCTGATAATGCTGCTGGACAAAGGATTTATTGCAAATCACCCAAATAACAGCTTGCCTCGTCTGCACGTGGGCAGAAGTAGCATTATAAAATGTAGAATTTTACTGCAGAGCAGCTGCTGGCATCGACAACAAGCGCAGCAACAGCTCTAATTTTTTATCCATTTTGAATTAAGAAATGGTATTCAAGGTTGATGTAATTTGTTTTTTCTCCGGAAAAGAGTCCCGTGTTAGGGACGTGTCAAATCAGAGAACGTAGTATCACCGGGTTTCTAATCAGATCAAGTTAGGTCCACCGCTCCAAACGAGCAAGAAGGCGATGGCTTCATAACAGCCGTTCACAGTGGGTGACGTTTACTGTTGGTTGCTGCTTGGTCCAGACTAAAATGCAATTCTGGAGGTGTCAAACTAAGCGTATTTAAAAGTCTTCATTTTTGGGCTAGTGTAGAGTCCAGGCGTAAAGCAAATGTTATGTGTTTTAAAACCAAAGCTTATTAGATGTAGCCCTGGTGTCCACAGGTAAAAGGAAGTCCCGAACACCACCGAGCCAAAACTAACATGGAAGAGACAGACAGTCATACATCACCTTTTGTCTTCAAATCATTAACTGTTTTTACTTTTTTTTTTTTTTGGTTTGTTTTACAGGCATGTCTAACTGTCACTTGGTGTTAAGCATTTGAACAACTTATTTTCTGAGTTACAGTTATCTACTCCAGCTGCTCTGTTGACATTTCTCTGAGTCTCCACGTTTCAAAGCAGAACTATGGGGAGTATCTTTGTTTTTATCAGATGAAGTCAGATTTCCAGCAAGATGACACATCGTCTCTCTTTGTTTTTGCTTGTTTTTGCCAGTCACACTCACACACACACTGCTCCGTCTCAGTGGTAAGCAAAAAGCGTTTTAAGCAATCATGGGTCCTTTTTTAAACACGGCTTGCGATAATCCGTTCTCCCTCCTTCACTCCTCATGGATCAGGTTCGAGATTCACAGCACTGTTCGGTGGTGACACACTTATACATAATCTTTTCTTTTTTTTTTCGTATTTAATTTCCCACCATCCTCTCAGCTGATTCTCCCCCTGTCACTTTAGATGCAGCTGAGAGACTGATTTGGCTTCTATAATCTCTTCTTGCATTGCCCCCCTCCTCTACTTGTGGAAACCTCCGAATATCATAAGGAGATTATTTCATTCGTAATTGATTGAGTGGCTCCTCACCACAGACCAAGATACTTCAAAGTGTGTGAATTAAGACTTGGGACGGGGGGAGGGGGGGGCGAGGAGGCAACGTGGCTCCATTAGGCTACTGCTGGGGTCGAGCAGCTGAGCCTCTTTGGCTGGCAAATAAGAGCTGAGTCTGATCCTGTGATGGCAGCTAATTGGCTAAAGGAAAGGCCGGGGAACATTCAGACGAGGCTCCTCAGACCCGACAGATGACTGATTTTCTGGCTACAACTTGGTTTAGAAAAGCAGATGAGGAAGAAGTTTGTAAACTTCAGACACCTTTAAACATTTTCAGACACGCAGGTTTGGATGCAGTTTTCGGTCTCTCAGCACACATTTTCTGAAGATTTTCTGTGACAGGAATTGAGGAGGACAGGAGATTCACTTTTTGCCCAAGAACTGAATTGATAACATTCTCACATAAAACTAGATCCCAGAGATGTTATCTTAGCTTAGCATAAATACTAGAAATGGTGGGACATAGCTTGTCAGGCTGACTGGATTAAGTGTAGGTAAATTTGACCTACTAGTCCAGCTCAATAAAAACAGTAAGAACAACAATACTGGCTTCCTGTAGTTGCCTTTGGACACTCTGATTTTTGCAGATTTGACAAGATGCAACGTATAAAGTAGCAGACTTTAGGTACATTTTTGTAACCTTTTGACAATACCAGGTGGCTAAACTAACTCTCTCTTGACGTAACTGCTTCACATCTGGTGTACAAACATGAGCGTACCATCAGTCTTCTCAGGAAGAATGCAAATGTTAAACTTTACCCAGAGGTGTAGTGCTACCGGAGCGCACAAGAACAACGCTCTGCCACTTTTTTTTCTCTCTAAGTGGGGAATAAAATGTTTATAGTGTTCCTGATCCGGTTTGAATTCATTAGCATTTTTTAATGGTTATAGATCTCTAAAGCATGTGTCATGCAAGAGACCCAATAAAATCTATTATGGTATATTTTATTATAATTGTCATGTTGATATTTAAGGTGTGTTGATTGATTCACAATGTCAACTTGAACCCTTGTTTTGATCTGCTCCATTAAAGATACTGCATTACATGCTAATCCAAACTCAACGCTTACTGTATTTCTTTAAGATTAAAAGCCCTCTAGCATTTCAGTAGACAGAAATAATTCATTTTGTCGACAAGGATTTTATTCTGAAACATTTGTAGGAACATGTTGTGACTGAAATCAGACAATAACCCCGTAGATGAGTAATCGAGAACAACCATTGAGAGCAGCATGATTATATTGTTTACGTCATTGAATTAGTGATGGAAATATACATTATTGACTATTATATGTAAACCTGCCAACACAGTGGTTACACGACCTCAGAAACATCAAAAACATGACCCTGTCTATGCCAATGTGTGCGCTCACGGTATATATCAGTATAATTCTCGCTCTCCTCACAGACTTCACTAAAGCCCCTCATCCTTCTCTATCACCTTTAAAAGCTCGATCCTGCAGATTCCTCCTCTGCTCGTGCCTCCCTGCAGGCTTCAAACTCTTCCCTTGGCAGCGAAGATGTCTCTGGCCCCTGACTGTCCCCGGAGCCAATCCAAGTATCAGGTTAAGCATTATCCTGCGGCTCCCTATCAGGGGCAAGCACAGATCCCATATGATCACTTATGAGTCTGAAGCAAAGTTCAGGGACAGAGAGGATGAGAGGGACAGTTTCTCAGGTCTCCATTTCATATTTTTTCACCTCAAATCGCCCATCTCCGTCCAATTTACTTTACACCTCCTTCTTTCTCTCCGTTCTCACATTCTGTCCCTTTTCCTTTCTCTTCCACTCATCCTTTTGTCCTCCCGTCACCCCATACTTCCCTATCAGTCCTGACCCAATGCTGATCTTAATCCTCTTACCTCACGGCTCCATTACCCACTTCAGCCAGTTTTGCATTTGCACCAAAGAAAGAGGGGCTCCTCTCCTCTTTCTCAAACCCCCAAAGCTCAGCGCTCCAATCCCCCCCAAATATATATCCTCCAAACCTCATATACCATCTCTCATTGCATATGATTTCATTTTCAATCAAATGTGATGTTTCTAAATCTTAAGGGGACGACTTTATAGGATAGGGGTTGGTGGGGGCAATGTAGGCTTTGGAAGGAGGGTGGGTGGTGAATTATACGTACCCCTTTTCTTCTTGCAAGCCCTTATCCAAAATGAAAATGGCGTAAGTCAGTTCCCAGGCGGGTGTGGCCGAGCTGCAGGATTATCTCCTGTTTTGTGTTGTTTTTAATCCCTAAATGCCACTTCTGGTCCCTTCAGTGCTGGTAGGGAAATGCAAATGGGGCGCCACACTGCTCATTTTCTGTAAAGTAATTTACCACATCATTTATGACAACACAAATGAACAAGAAGTCATCCGCAGGCAATTTCTTTATTTATTTGAAACATGCTTTTTCATGCTTTCTAATTCATCATGTCAGCCATTTCCCTTTCAACATGTCCATTTATGATCTCTTCTTTTTCTCCCCTTCCTTTCCTTTCTAATTTACTGTTTCGCCCTCTCAGGGGAGAGATTAACCCCTAATCCCCTGATGTCCCATGGTTAATTGATATGATTTAACTATTACAAGGCCCTGGGTGGTTCCACACTGCTACCTCAGAGAGAGCGGTCCCTGCGTTCACAACTACGACCCCACCCCCCCCACCCCTCCCTCCACGACCCTCCCCTCGCCTCCCCTCCTCCTCCTCCTCCTCAAAGCCTCCTTTCCTCTGTTTTCTCTGTCGCTTTTCTCCCATCTATCTCTTTCATCTCCCATCTTGGTGTGCCTCCCCTTTCCCTCCTCCGTATCCCCTCTTCTGTTCTCCCTCGACACCCATCTCACTTACTCCCAAGGGTCGCCATTCAGGGGCAGTTAGCGGAGCACTCTGGGAGTTTGTCTGCACCATAGGGACCAAAAGTGCAGTTGAAACTCAGGAAGACTTTATACAGCCATAAGTGGCTTGGGAGGGATTGTGTTGCATACTGGGCATGCTCTGAATTAAGCTTTAAGAAGGTTCTCCCTTCATCCTCCTTTTCACCTTTTCTCTTCAGCAATGTGCTAAAAAGTGAGCCCATAACTTCACCAAAACAAAACAAAAAATTATCTGCACAATATTAGTCATAAATGTGGCTATAATCAATATTAAGAAACATTTGAAGGATGATCTGAAAATGAATTGACTTTATGTTTTTTTTCTGCCCATTATTAAAAAATGCCAAAACTCTAACTGAACGTTTTGTTGCCACCTCTACTAAATGAGCTGTCAGGCTATTTTTTTTACAATCTTTCATTAAAGGCATTGCCACATGCATATGGGAACTAATGGTTTCAGGTCATAAAGGAAAAAAGTTAGACCGCTGTGTATCTCAGTGGTTTCAAAACTAAACCACGGAGGAAAATCCTGGGATTTTCAGGCATTTACCACAACGAATCCAGCGATTAGTCTGCATCTCTGTCATTTATAATCTTCAAATCTTGTTTGTGCAGGAGCATGATGATGCCATGGAAATCCCATTTCAAAAAGACATTAGAGGTTTTTTTTGAATACATTTTACACTTATTGTATTTTCATTGTTTTAAGTACATAAAAGAAAGCATTTGTTATATTTTGTCTCTACACACTGCTCATGGTGACAATGAAGACCAGAGTGTGCAATATGGTTTCACCAGTGAGCCCTCCGTCTGTAGGTCCTTGTAACAATAGTTTCTGATAATCACTAATTTAAAATAAATGTTCTCTAATTTGGAAACCACACTTATTCACTTTCTTCCGGTGAGTTAGATGAGCAGATTGATAACACGCTTGTATGTACGCTAAGGCTAGTGAGCTGAGATTTGGCTTTGTGGAAAAATCCAGCCAACCAGCGCCGCTGAAAGCCAATTCATGGTTTTTCCATCAGCATGTGATGACTGATGTGGACTTTAAGTGCACAGTAAGCAGACCTGCAGTCCTGCGTCGTCTATTTCAACTATAAACAGACCTACTTGACTGTTTTCATGGCTGCATGTGATGGATATTTATTACTTCACAATGGTGGACACATGAGGGGGGTCTACAGTAGTGAAAGTGATTGTGGCATACTTAAGGAGAGTGTTTAAGCCAGGAGTTTAAAGCCATCTATGTTGTCCTTGTACCATCTTAATAATTAATTACAAAAGTGTGGAACGACGGATCTCCTCGCTCTGCCCCTCTTCAAAATAAAGATGCCTTTTGTTTCCCTAGTGCATGTGCAGTCAGCACGCTTGTAATGTGTACAGTCCACATGGTTATAATTTTGGGCCGCGTGCTGACTCCTGCTGAGGCGTCTTCATTGGGCCTCTCAGATTTAGACGGATGACGCGCTTTGCGTTGCTTGGACCCTTGTGGACAAAGGGAAGCGGACAGCATGAATTGGTCTCAGAGCTCACATATTAACATTTTATATAATGTTTCCATTACTGAAGATTGGGAATGTTTTACAGATAGATTTTTTTTTTTTTTCCCTGTTTTGACAGCGGTGCTAACTGCGTACACGTTTCCAGTCTTTGTGCTCGGCAAAGCTAACTAGGTAACCGGCTGAGCTTTAGCTACCTGAAGAGTGGTATCCGTGCCTGCTGTTAAGCTAATTGTATTTTCTGAACACAAGTTGTCGTGTTGTGTCGACATTAGCTGAAAGTTGCGAAGCAGCTCAACTTAATGGGTAGAAATTGTGCGTGAGTGAGCCTGTACCAGTTTGTGGTGTCGAATATCTTTTCTTTGTCACGCTTACATTCCTCATATACATCCTTCTGCCCCTAAACCTGTGCAGAGTATGTTGACTCCATTATCAGTGCGGTGCTGAAATGTTACACCTCGACCACATCTCTCTCCTCCGTCTCTTCTCTCCCGTCTCCTTTCGCTCTGTCTCTCCCGCTCCTTCCTCTTTTCACCACGCGCACCTTCCTGCCTACCTGCGCTGAAACCTGAGTGTGTCAGTGAAATCATTGTCATATTTCTCAGGCACATGGAAGATTCTGCCCGGGCCTGAAAACATAATAAATAGAGGGCCGCACTGTCTGCTTTCAGCTTTAGCATGTATTTGTAATGTGATCATTCTTGAACCCCCGGCCTCTTCGTGTGCCTTTATGGTCGGCTGAGATCGCAGCATCCTGCATTTAGATCTTAAAGGAGATGGAAACAATAAAAAAGCAAAACACTATGAGCGACTGACCCGCATAAAATACGTAGCTCCCACTAACACTGATGCACATTGAAATAAAACTGCCGGCATCCATAATTAAATCTATATTTTTAGTGCTCTTAATAGGCAAGGCAAGGCAAGTTTATTTGTATAGCACATTTCAACAACAAGGCAATTCGAAGTGCTTCACATAAAACCATTAAAAGCATCAAAATATAAGGCAAAAGAAATAGTAGTAGGTAATAGGAAACATTTCCCTTGTGAAGGCTCATGAGTATCACATAAATGAATGGTTTGTGTTTTTACGTTTGTTGTAAAGATGTGTCATCTGAGCTCTTGGCTTATTTTTGACTCGGTGAGCTCTGCGTAGGTGTTGAGGGAGCATGTCATCAGAGGGATAGAGGTGTTTGTGGTTTGGAGTGTAAATGTGGGGACGGCTAAGAGGGATCAGTGTGTGTGTGTGTGTGTGTCCATGTGTGTATTCAGGGTTATGTGTGTGCATTGCCCTGCCGTTTACCTTTTGGCTCACCTGAATGTCTGCGTCCACTCGTCTTTCTTCTCCTCCCACCCATCCTTCTGCCCTCCTCCTCGTAGCCCCTGTAAATCACTGAGGTATTTCCACAGCAGCGTGTCAGGGTTAATATTTACTCTGATCTCATGGTTGGACGGCCCTGCACACACCTCGCATACCTCATCTTCCATGTTTACAACATCGAACGCCAAAACTAGATGCGTGAAAACCGTCTGAAATAAAAGTCCTTTAGATCATTGTTGTTAAATATGAAGCATTCGGATGTGTGTGGATTTCATTTGATTTCCTTTACTAAGAATATGGAAACATTTCATTTCACAATTTTATTTTTCGATGAATGTACAGTTGGAGGAAGCACTTTTACTAATCACAAAGTAGACATTTTCTGTTAAAAGTAAAATTCCTGCTTTAAAATATATACTTTTTGAAAAAGTATACAAATCTTATTATGAATATATATTTACTGGCTGACTGTCGACCGTTTTGACAATACTTTTTACTTCCATTTTAGGGCAATGCAATCATATTTCACACTTAAAAATTTGGATTCTCAAATAAATTGGTAAATGGACAGTAAATATGACCCCGTGCATACCTGGCATTAAAATTCGATCAGCTCGTCACGGTGTGATCACAAGTTGTCAGCTACAAGTACAGGTGTGAGCGCACGCAGCAGAGGTTGAGATCCGATCTGCTCAGACCACATTCGAAGGTGGCCACAGTTTTTTAGCAGTGTGAACGCAATGTGTCCTGAAGACCGTCTTCTCAGCTGACGTACTCTGAGTAAGAAATTAAAATAAATGCAGTTCTCGGTGTCATGTTCCTGTGTTCGTATTTGACACCATGCTTCCATGTGTAACCGTCCCGTTACAGGAGGTTCTTTAAGTTTTGGAAGTTTATTTTCCTCCACTCAAAATGTTCTTGCAGCCTCAGCTGCTCAGCTGTCCAGGTCCATGTTTGAAATCTGAACACAGAAACTAAATTATCATTTTCATACACAGAAATTACAGTTCCCCCACAATATTGAGAAAATCTAGCCCCTTTTTCTGCCACCCCTTAAACAGCTTCCTTTTTACTTGGTGATTTGCAACATTTGCTAGAATACCTTCCAAAACCACCAAAAGAACCTGTCATATACAGCAGCTGTAAAAGCAAAGTTGTGATTATTCTTTTTCACAGATATACTTGAACGTCTCTTTTAACCTATACAGCATGGTGTCACCTCAGAGACTCACAGAGGGCCTACACATCGAGCTAGAGGAATAGATGATTCAACTTCCGTTGTGGGACAAGTTCAAAATAGATAAGAGAAAATAAAATAATGTTTAATATTGTAAAAGAAACAGGAAATCAAACATCCTAAAGAAGCATGTTTCAATCACATCGGGGTTTTTTTAAGTGCATCGTCACACTGTGAGTGTATCACGTCGCGGTCTACATTTCCTCATGTGTATGTGTCCGAGAGCGTCTCTGTGAAGCAGCATGTGTGATGTGAGAGTGTTTATCTTTTCAAAGTGGCATCTCCATGGAGCTGAGATGTCTCGGTCAAACCTCCGGGTCACAGGGTCATGAACCCTGGGTAAACTTCAAACTGCTGCCTCCCACCAGGAGGGAGAGGCCCAGTCAGTGAGTTCAGTGGATCAGCCGCAGATCAGCGATAATGCTGCGCTGAACGTTGGGCCACATAACAGAACTCACTTAAGGTGAAGGAAAACTAGAAAAAAAAAATCTGTTTTGTGGTAGCCTGTTCGTGGGGCCTGCGTAAATTAAGGCTACAAAAGACTAAATACTAAAAATAAACACTTTTTTTTGCTTTTAGTCTTTTGTTCCAGCCTGACCTTCATCAGACAGAGTTTAGAACTACTAAACTTTGATTGTTTGGTGTCTTGTGTTCTCCTACATTCATTGTTTTCTTTGCCATTACAACACACTATCAGACTTTTAATTGGCCCCTGGCAACAATTTGACAGTCAATAGAGCAACGACCCTCATTTAACACCTATTTCACTTCCATTTGGTATCGAGAGAGAGAGACAGAGTCAAACAATCAGCAGAGACTGATTGAGAACAGTGATGATTTAGTTAAAGTAAAAATCCAATGTCTCCCTCCCTCAGCCCTGTGATCAGCACAGAAAAACACCTTATCCAGTCGATCCTCCAGGAAAAAAAAAAGAAAAGCTGGCTCTTTTTCTTTATCCCCAAAGCAGGATAACAGCCTGCGTTAGGGGAATATTCACGCCTGCCAATTGCAGTAATGGCCCCTAATTCCAAATTAATTCAGTCTAAATGAACTGTCAGTGGGAGATTGATTTGTTGAAGCTGCTGTCTTGATGAGTGCTGTCGTGGGAGGGGGTGATTAGGCACTGAGGCCTGCGTCACCCTCCCACAGCCTGCGGCTATGAAGCTTGATTTTCTTCTTTTTTTTTCAAGCAGACCTGGACCTGAGCAGTGGCAACACCAGCTGTTTCTGGGATGACAGGTAAGGAGACATGTGCCCACTGGGGGCTGACGTCCACTGAGGAAATAGAAGAGGGAGGGGCCGGGTGATTTGGGGAAAATTTTCTGTTGGAATTGATTGGACCATGTGACGCTCAGGGCGAGGTTGATAAGGTTTCTATAGATAGTGCGAGAACTTCCCACAATGCACCTTTAAAAGCTCATAAATACCCAGAAACACCATCCTTATTATTTCCACACTTATGTCTGGTGTATTTCTTTGTGTTTCAGCCATAAATTGAATTCCAGCCTCCTCCGCACCAAAAACTTCCTTCTGCATATAGTTTCAGGCTTTTTCCGTGAAGACAACCTTATTAATAGGCTCTTTTCAAAGTTAATTAGCTGTGGAAACGAGGCCAGGGGCACTGGCGTTTCTACCCCAGAGGACTTTGCTATCCCCGCTGATTCCCGGGCTAGGCTAATTATTTCCCAATAACCTTACTTACTGGCCATGCTCCCTCCTCTGGGCCTGAGCCTAACAAGCGTCACCCTGCGAGTCGAGAGGCTGTTCTGCTTGGAAGTTTTTAGCCGCCTGCCTCCCTGCATGCCCGCCACCCCAGAGATGATTTCCTCCTCTTCCTCCTTCTTGAGAGGAAGCGAGTTTCGAAGCTCTCGAAGCTCCAAACATGTGGAGGCGAGAGGATGGTGGCTTTCCAAAGGCGCCCCTGTTTGATGTCGAAAATTAAATTCCTTCAAATTCGCCATTAACGCTATTACTTAAAGTATTGGACACACTCCTGAGTATCCCAATGGCGTTATTTTTGCTGTCATTAATTTTGCCCTTTCCTGTAGCTCTCCCTGCAAATATCAATATGAAAAAAACCTAACCTTATTACCCTGACTGTTTATTTACTCTGTTATTTATATTTTTATTTCTTCTCCCACACCCAAAGCAGAATTGTCTGCTCTCATATATCACACATATGCATAAATATGGGCCACATACATATTCTGAGGGCTGAAAAGCTGTTTATCATGCAAAGAGGGAACATCAGAGGCTAAGAGGGGGGTGGCTAAAATAGGCTGAGCCATCAGAATAGATATTAGAATATATTAGAATATTGGAAATTAAATGTGAACTTATGATCCTTTGACATACTTGAAGATGAAAGGAGAGAAAAAAAAAAAACTTTACAGACCAACATTTAAGATAACAGTTTATAAAATACGATTCTTCAGGTAAAAGTCATGATAATTATTAGATGTAGTGTTTCACCATTTACAATAAATCCAGTCTCTAACTTACAACAGATATCTGACCCTGTATGCTCTATTTGTTCTATTGGTTATTGCATGTGTTTGTTTTTCTCATATGACTATTCTGCATTAATCCCCCTTTAAAGCTGTCCCATTACAATCCTCACTAAGCACACAGCCTGAGGCCGCTGCTCACAAGCCGCGCTGCATGTACACTAACACACTGCACACACTAATGGTCAGGGAAACATGTTTTTCTTCCTCATTGATACCGATCATAACAGATTAAATTTGAGGTTTCTTCATAACAGCTGAAGGATGCATGACACGTATCTTTGGTTGTTTTTGGCAGAGACTTGTCATGCATCCAGCTTTAAGTGCTGTTAATTCCTGACACCATCCAGAACAACACCGTCTGAAATCCACTTTGTTGCTCCTGTAATCTTTTGGGACGGCAAATATTTTCATCAGATCGAGCACAGAGTACGTTTGTAGTCAGATCATTTCTTGAGGTTTTGTTGGAAAACATACCAGATATTGAGAGAAAAACACATGGTGATCATGTAGTTCTGAGTATCAGCACACATAATCTGATGAAGATCTAAAAGGATCTGCACTGTGTTATGTGGTGTCCTTCTTCAGTGCACCCTCTAAGAGAGTGTACACAAAATATTCAAAAGCTCATTTGATTTTAGAGAAATAAAAAGCATCTCAGAACATAAAAAGAAGTTTCTTCTCTTTATAATATTTAGTTTTTAATCAAATTTATAATGTGTTATTAGACATCCAGCATTGTTGTTTAACCTGCTACTAAAACTGGTTTACTTCAGATTTAATCACATTTACAAAGTTATTGAAATTAGGGAGAAAAAAAATCTGTTACATGTAATTATCACAAAATACATAATAGCTCACAGAAGCAACACACTTAATTTAACTGCCAGATTAAAACTAACTATATTATATGGAAAAACAGTTATTTCTTTATCCAGATGTATTCACTGAGGTATTTGTTCTCCTTATTTATCAGTTGTGTTTATTAGAACTTGCTGGACATCCAAAATGTTCAGCATTTATTATCTAATGTAAAAACTTTTACATTGTAACTAATACATTTTTTCTGAACATCTCCAGGAGTGTGCGGTATCTATATTACAATGTGGCCAACTTAGAGTGTATGAAAAAAATGTTTGTTGCTGTTTTGAGTTTTGCTTACAGAAATACTGATTTTATTATCTTTCAATAATAATTGTTATCATTAAATCTGATGAAATTTACTGAGCATGCTTTCATCATTTTCTGCAGATGTTTCTGAATGAAAAGCATCCCGGGAAGTGAAGGGATCACAACCTCTGCAGTGTTACGATGTGGAGGCATGGAGGAGGTGCGACAACAGAAAACACCATCAGCAGCATTTTACTGCAACACAATGGAGCAGATCACAAAAGGTAAAGTTCTCAGACAAGTCGTGATAAAATCAGACTTTCAAAAACAGTGGAAATTAGAAACCGATGCCTGTCTGTAAAACGTCCTGTTCTCTTATCAGGCTGTGGTAAATAAAAGCCTCAACCACCACATTAAAAGTTACAGTAATCTCATACTAAATAATCAGTAATTATCCCGTGATGATTACGGATGTGAGCATCATTACTGATCCAGAAGCTTAAAGTTGATCTTAATGTTCAGAAGGCATGCATAGGCGACAAAGATTACAATTATAGATTCCACATGCAAAACAGTAGAAATTAATAATTAGAATTATAAAAGAGACAGAAAGAGGCAGATTACAAGTTGTTGTGGTTTTTTTTACAAATTGAAACCAAAAACCAACATTTACGAGTAAAATAAATTCACCACACGAATTCTCTTCTGTTCCTTTCATTGTCTATAATCTATTTCCACCAAAGTTTCCCTTTGTCCTCCCACAATGCACCTGGGGCCATAATAGAACCCGGGTGTCTCATTTCCCTGATGGACCTGCGCTCGGTCTGACATTGCTGTCCACACACTCGTTAACAACTTTACTCCTCCTGTTGCCCCCGGCGACGCAACGGATGGATAGACGGCCCCGACATCTCCTCGTCTAACTCCGTCTCTTACCACATCCTCCCTCTTCCTCCGACCATAACAGTCACCTTCTTTTCCTCCACCCTCCTGGCTTCTCACTCCACGCTGCCATTCTTCTCTTTCCTTGTTGTTGTTTTTTTTCCTCGTTTGTTCACAAACTCTGAGCTATTCTGCATTAAGCTCATTCTTTACACACTCGATACAGAGTGGGGTTCGGTGACTGCATACATCCTGCACCATGGCAGCTTAGCCCATCAATACTATTTAAATTCTCCTTATGGCCCCAAACAAGCCGCTGCATTATTTAACAGGCAAACGGTCAATCGCACATTATCTGCACAACATTAACAGGTAAATGGTGTTCGCCTGGAATCTGTCTACCAGCAGAAGTTGAGCGATGTGGCTACCAGCATCTTTGTCACACTGGACAGTCAATATGGAGGGTTTAGTCTCTGAATCCATTAGTAGATCTCCTTATCTGTCTCTAAAGCATGTGACATTTTCTTAATTCAGTGTAAGACAGAGAAATGCTGCTGTTTTTTATTAGTGTAGCTAAGAGAAAACAGCTATTAGCAAGAAAAAAAAACATTCACAACACAATTGCAGGTATAACACATTTTCTCACTGTCTCTGTTTCTTTTGTCGCCCCAACAAAATGGAACAAGTCAGTTCAATCCGAAGCAGCAACGCGACCATAAGTGTAATGTACTTCTAGATGTAGGAAAGAATGGGCTCCAATAAAAGCCAGGTCTCATTTAGTGTGGAAATGTTTTCCCATCTCCCGAGTTGAAAGAGGGAAATATTCATTAAGGAATAAATCAAATGAGGCATGACTGCAACAAGGTTGCAGTGGAAATTCAATTTGTATTCATAAACAGCCACAAGCAAGGAGGTGATAATTCACAAGAGTTGGGTTACTGAAGCTGTTTGCTACATGTTATTTAAAAGCCCCGTGTTGTGTGTGTGTGTGTGTGTGTGTGTGTGTGTGTGTGTGTGTGTGTGTGTGTGTGTGTGTGTGTGTGTGTGTGTGTGTGTGTGTGTGTGTGTGTGTGTGCGTGTGTGTGTGTGTGTGTGTGTGTTTCATGTGCTCAATGCCTTCAAAAAATAATGAATCTATTAGAGATGATCATTTTTCCAAGTGTTGTTTAAAATCTAAACTCAATCACGCTAAACAAGCGCCGAAGCTAATGTTGGTTCGTTAATGTAATGAAACACGAGGTGATTTTGTGAATCGTTTTGAAATGATTCTTCATTAATGACATAAACTGCACAAAGGTCCAGACTTCATCATTAAAACTATGTCAAAACTGGTTTAAATCAAAGTCTCTCAAACATGAAGTAAATAGTTCTTACTATTAACACAAATGTGCTAATAAACATAAGAAATGAAGAGAAAATGTTGGTATGAACGTAGCAGTTTTTTTTTTTTTCCATCAAGAGAAATAGATTAGCTGTAGCTCAGGTGGAAGGGTTGATGTTTTAGTCGTTCGCTCTTCCTGTCCACATGTTGGAGTATATGGGCGTATTATCTGAGATTCAAGGCCACAGTCAAAAGCTTTTCGCAAATGAGAGAAAATTTTGTCAATCATCGAGTTATTTGCTAAAAAAAAAAAAAAAACCTGACACAAAAAGTGATGCGGGTCATGCAGTTTTGTTTTTACCTGATGTGGATTAATGTCTGTGGAGGAAACGATCGTTATTACAGTTTCTGTGATACCAGTTATATTTCAAGATTGGTTTGTGCTTTTTTGCAGAAAGACACATAAACTGCTGGAGACCTAAAGGTTGCTCACTTAAACATGTTTGCTCTCGAGGAAGCTGCTGGCTTGCTTTCAAGTGTTGACACATCCATAGTGATGAGTGACAAGCAGTGGAGGACATGTTTGCCTCATCTGGTGGCTTCCAGTTGGACTGTTGAAGCAGGTAGAAAAAAACAAATCTTTGTAGACTTGAACTAAAGTAACCGTCGAATGGAAACCTGGACCCAGTACCAATCAAGTGTCCCACACTCACACTCTGGGCTTATATATATACGATATATCATTCACATATAGTTCATGAGGGCACACACGCTTCTGATTACGACATCCTCTAATCCATACCAGCTCTGTTTTACTGCCCTCCATGCCATAAGTTTCAGTTTGTCTGCAATGAAAAAAACCAGAAATAAATTCTTTTAAATTTATTCAGTAGTTGAAGTATAGTTTTTTTTTTTTTCTTTTCTTTTCTTTTCTTTTCTTTTCTTTTCTTTTCTTTTCTTTTCTTTTCTTTTCTTTTCTTTTCTTTTCTTTTCTTTTCTTTTCTTTTCTTTTCTTTACGTTGGCTTGCTTCAGTTACAACAATCTGGTCATCACAGGACTGACTTGAGTTTTTGAACAGTTGTGTCAGGGAGAAAACATGTGTTCTCTGAATGTGTATGCGCTTGTCTGATAATATCGGTGTTTATCAATATCTTGTTTAAGATGAAAATATTATAGTTCTTGTGGCATAAAAGCACCGAAAATCTGTATGTGAATACACAACACCTATGCCCCCGTAGTCTACTTATAGATGGGAAGCAGTTTAAATCAAAGGCCAGGCTGTGGTTGGTCCTTCTCCACGTTAACCCTTCCATCCTCATAAGCAGCCAAAACCTTTTTCTTTTCTTTCAGGAAGTGTCTGCTAGGAAAAACAAAGAACAACAAACATATTTAGAGCAGAGAGAAAGGCGGAGAGACGAGAGATGGAAAGAGGATGAGTTCTCCGCTGTGCTGGGAAGGCCGCCAAAATCCATTACCTAAGTGTTCTTTATCTTTTCCATATGCTTTTGTTGTCTAATCTATCTCTGCAAATCCTGGATTCAGAAAACAAACAAATGGATCAGCCCCTCCGCTCGCTGCAACCAAACCCGGCGCTTCAAACGCTGCAGAGGTGCACTGCTGCTGCAGCGCTGCCCGGTGGCCGGGGGAGAAAGTGCAGGTAGAGATGGATGGGTGGATGGATCTGGTGGAATTCAAGGACAGAAAACAGAGTTGCTAACTCCACTCCCTGCTCCGTCAGAGCCTCTACTTTGGCCGTCGCATTCTTGATCCTCTCAGCTTTTACCCCTCCTCTCTACCCTCCTCCACCCACTGCTCTCTTCTCTTAAGGAGGATTGGAGTTTATTCCAGACAATCCACCCCAGTTCAGGAAGTGGAACGAGAGGGACTCAGGGAAATGCGGGATCATGGACGGACTTCCGAGGGGGAAAATCGTATCACAATAGCGCTGTGACTCTTATCAGATTTAAGTGAAGGGGTTTGGGGTTTATAAAGCCAAGAGCTCGGGCTCAGTGATAAACTTTTAAATTGTTGGGAGGGGGTAGGCACTGGGTACGGGGGTGGGAGGAGATGCTGATTATTGAAATGGGGTTTGAGCCTTAAGGAAGAGAGAGCCTTACAGGCCTCTTAAGTTTCTCAAATGGACGGGAAACACAGAGCCGCATCATGCACCACTGCTGCGGCAGCCTGATTAGCTCTTAGCTAACACTGAAACAAGCTGCACACTGGCAGATGCAGAATCTATACAAACATCAGCAGAGGACACGTCCCTCTAAAGTTATGGAAGAGAAGACAGTCCCTCCAAGATTGTTATGAATTGGACCTTACCCTTTACAGAAATTGGTTGACATTTTCTAAAATACTTGCTTTCTTGATGAGCGTCAGACTGGAGGTTAGATATTGTGATAACTTTTGTAGTACAGACAATCAACACTGTCACAAACTTTGGGGTCCGTGCAGACATCTGCATGGACTTTGATGATCAAATGTATTTCATACTGGCTCTCGTGGCCACAAAGATGGAGAAGACATGAATTGGACTAAAGTTTAGTGAGCTATATACAATAGCATAACGACTAGCCCACCGTTGTCCAAAGTTAACAAACTCTGCCCACCAACCGCTCCCAGGCTCACTAATTAACATGTCCCAGAGTTCCTTTAAACTTTACAATCAATGCCCTAACATAAAAGTTTCTAATCTTATGCCTGAACCCAACCTTCTGTGCCAGCACTGATGGGATTCATGATTTTAGCACATTGCACAAGTGTCTCAGGTGTGAGATGTCAAAATAGCCTGAAGATATGCTTCTTCCTGTGTTTAATATCAGTTAACTGCAGACAAATGACTCGCTGGAACACAACTACACTGCCATGCACTTCTTTCACGCCTCGACCCTCCTCCAAACCCCCTATTACGCTGTAGGCTAAACTCGCTAGCGATCAGTCCCAGTCATTAAGCCCAGCAGCAGCATGCTGTGTGAACAAACATCCCTAATCACAGCCTCTTAAAGACTCCTAATGAGTCTCTGCTAATTAGGCCTCACTCTCCAAGTCAATGTTTTCTCTCTGTGCCCGATTTCTGTTAGCTCAGCCTCATTTGTCTGCTATAGATTAGTGGACATAGGGGCCTGTGTGTGTGTGTGTGTGTGTGTGTGTGTGTGTGTGTGTGTGTGTGTGTGTGTGTGTGTGTGTGTGTGTGTGTGTGTGTGTGTGTGTGTGTGTGTGTGTGTGTGTGTGTGTGTGTGTGTGTGTGTGTGTGTGTGTGTGTGTGTGTGTGTGTGTGTGTGTGTGTGTGTGTGTGTGTGTGTGTGTGTGTGTGTGTGTATATTACATTGGACCAGATCAGCCTATTGAAAATCATCAGTAGTTAAGGTGAGGGTTTTGGATGGAAAGTCATCAATGATTAAACAGGACGTTTGGTCTTTTCAGAGGTCTATTATCCTGAGTTCATCTAAAAAAAATCCACACCTCACATATCCACCCGTTATTCTTTCGTTAAATTACTACTTACTTCTAAATGTTTTTACATTTTGGGATGAGGTGGTCGCCTTTAAAAAATATGGAAAAAGCTTGATTCAACTTTTCAGATAATAGAAGTTTAAAAAAAAAAAAAACAGTAAAACATCTGCTCCTGACTATATTATCATGTATATTGTAGCCTTGTGTGTGCCCCATAATGTAAAGTCAGTTCTAAGTAACCCTGGCTCTCTGCCACACTCTCCCTTCCTGCATGTTTCTCAGCTCTTTTAGATCCGTTTAGACGGGAGGAGCTGGAGGCTGTACCACACATCGGTAAAAAGTGATCCAATGTCGACCGTACCAAATTGATTTCAATATTATGCTCTAATGAAGTATTTTCTTTCATTTGATTGGGAAATCCAGCACTTGCACAGATTTTAAAGTGTCTTTTTTCCGCAATAATCTGTTTGTTGATTACCATTTTCCCCGCAAAGGATATATGTGGCAATTGCCGCAGTCCCGGTATATCTGACAATCTTCACCAGAATATGTGTTGTATGAGTATTTATGTCACTCTGTGATTCGTCTGGACATTTTCAGAAAGCTGAAGTAGGTCATAAGCCCCTCTCCCTCCACAGAGAGAGGGCTCACAGCAGCGACAGACTCCAAAACCTCTGGATTCACATTCAGACTGAACGATACAAATCATGGCCAGGAGACACTGCGATAGAGACCTCATAATTTTTCAACCTATGCACCCTGAGTCTAGATGCGTGGCTGCGTGTGCGTGTGCGTGTGCGTGTCCGTGTGCGTGTGCGTGTGTGTGTGCGTGTGTGTGTACAAGAGGACACATCTCAGAGGATACGTTTCGAGATCACAGTGATTTGCTCTGGGCTGACACCGACTACACACTCTGTCTGTTTTAGTTTTTCTTTTTCCTGTCTCTCTGTCATTGTTTCAAATCTGTGTCTTAACTCTACACCAGTTAAATGTGTCCATCACTGAAGAGGTGCACGAACCAGAAACTTGTTGATAAGGTTGTAAAACGTCTTACGGAGGGGCAGAGTCACTTTTTCTCAGCATTCCTCCCAGTTATCCTAAGAAGACCGTTTTGTGAATTAACATGCAATGAATGCTCAGGATACATGGATTGTATGGCTGCACTTGTATCAGATTCTCAACGTTCACTTCTTCTTCTTTTTTTTTTTTTAATCTCTGACAGACTGATAGCTCAAAGCATGTTAGTTGCATCCAGTTGCACTTTTTTATTAGCATCAGTAACCGTGACTGTTGCCTGGTTTGAAATCTTAAGGAGGCAGTGCGGTGATTTATTATTGTATAATGTTGGGGTTGATGTGTCTGTGAAGATTCTCAATCATCCAGGTCATGGTCATCTGAGACTTATCCAAAAGCAACTTGGACTTGAGGTTCTTGAAAACATTTAACCTCTCGTCTGAAAGGCTTCTTCAATTATAACCGAGTGGAGAGGAGGTACATTGGGATTGATAGTATGAGAGATATTTAAGAAAAAGAGAAGAAGAGTGGTCTAAGTTGATGCAACAGAAGCTGCAAGATTCAGACTTTTAGTCCCAAGTATGAGTTTTGTTCAAGCTTTAAGAAGCTCCTCCAGAGCCACAGAAGACATTATACAGCTGATTTCACAGGCTGAATGTTACTCTCCATGATGATTTAATTGACCTTCATGTGTAAAATTGGTGAAGTGCCCCTTTAAAATGCAGAAATTAATGTTGAGTTTGGTGGATGATTAGTAGGCCACCATGCGTCCCAGGCCCAACCCAAATCCCTCCACCAGGTGAGTTGAGCTCTCATGACAACACATGCCCATCTGCACTGTGGTGAAGTCGGGGCAGCAGGCCATGACAGATCACAGATCAGCCTGTCGAGCAATAGCAGAGTTTTTCACCTTCTGCAGCAGCAGATCAATGATAATTACCCGCCTGACATGAGTACAGCTATAACTTTACAGGATCAGGAACAGGGGGAGAGGGAGCTGAAGAAGGAAGGGAGAAAGGATGAAGGGCTCTCGGCCACACTTGGCTCCGAGCTGATCGATACGGTGTGAGATATGGCTGTATCCAGCCCCGAGGCCCGGCCTTATAGCAGCTCAACAAGCCATTACTGCCTTCTCTCACAGGGCAGCCTGCTGCCTGGCAGGACAGAGCCACAGCCTGTGTGTGTGCGTGTAGACGTGTGTGTGTAAACCTGTGTGCGATTTTTCAAAGCTGCCAAAAGGAGCGCAGCTTGTTTTGACAGCCAACACATGATCAACCAACTAGAATGCTGTTACGACCAATCAGGTCCAATAGAAGAGTTTTTACATTACAATTGTTTGAAGTTATAACTGTCAAAGTACTAATGAGTAAAAGCTGGTCATCCTCTCGCTCCTAACAAACCACAGAGGAAGCTGTTTTCATGTTTCCTTCAGCACCATGGACAGCGCTGACTGCTTCCTTTGTTTGGGAAAAAAAAAATAGCAGAGAAAGGGGTTTCTGTAAGGCTAATTATAGAAATCAACCAAAATAACTGATAAAGTGATTAAATTACAGTTTTGGGAAAACATGCTTCATGTTTCTGTGTAAGTACTGACATGTAACAATCGGTATTTAGCCTAGTACAGCACTATTTCAACTACTATTTCAAAACCAACTCTTCATGTTAATTTTATATATAACTTGTTATTGGAAGACTAAAAGCATCGTTATGTTACTCAATACGCAGGTAATGAGCGTAATATTTACTAGAAAGTCGTCCTACTGTAAAATTTGCTCCTGTGGTTGTTTGTGCTGTCTGCTCCCCCTATTCTGCAACACATTAGAACTTGATCATATACGGATGGATTTGAAAGGTCATTATTTTTCAATCTTCCTGGAAGTTGGCCAACCAAAAGAAAGTGGGCTTTAGGGGAGCGAGGGCCTTAAAGAGGTATGAGATACAGTTTATTTCAGAAATTGGATAAACTGAGATCTGCATAAAAAGCTAGCACCGGATAAATAAGTATTTTTTTTTTTAACTGAGACTATCATGGAAAGATACTCTATTAGACTCTACGAATATAAAAAATACCTTGAAAAAAAAGCTTAATCAGACTCCTTTAATCATCGTCAGAAATACTCTGAGGTGGGGTTTTTTAAACTTTGGAAAAAAACAACAACTAGTTGTTTCCTGAGTTTCTGGTCTTGCTAAACTTAGCTCCTTGTTCTAATGAACAGACAGACACGAGACTGATATCAATCGATTCATCTTGCTCGCAGGGGGAAAGTGTTTAGAACAGCAAATATAAAAACTTGAATAACTAAGTAACAAAAAGCTAATAAAGCTAGCAACATTTAAATAGTAAATACTCACCTGAACTGTCACAAAATTTTCTGCCATGCAATAAAATTAAAGTGGCATCATAGAGCATTCTGACGTTTTCATCCCACTTACCTGCCGGTACACACCAGCAGCAAGTTTATCATCATAGAAAAGAGTCTACATGGTGTCACATCATAACAAATTAGGTGGACAGGGCAGCAGGGCAGCAGATTGGTACATTCATCACAGGAGAAATAGATCATGTCACTGCTGTCTGTTTTGTGGAGGCCTATCTGCTGCTCCTGTGGGCCTATAGACGCGCACTACATCAAACCCAACTGTAGGAAATGAGGCCTTCATGACAAGTAATAGGTTTTACTGAGTGGATGATGAGCATGTTTGAAGTATCAGGACAGTGTCAGTGTGGCACACTTTGTACTTTCTCACAGAGCACATGAACTTCTTCCTGTTTGTGACCGATTGTTGACGTTAGCAGAGAAAATGATTAGTCTTTATTTAGTCTCTTATCTGTGGCTTTGACACGAGGTCAAAAAGTTTGAGGGTGCAACAGTTATCCATATAGGTAGTTCCCCATTTTAATATGACTTTCCTGTCTTTTAAAATGTGTGTTTTCTGTTTGAGTAGGCATCTTCGCAAAGCAAAACCTCAAATCAACATTCAAACAATCAAAGTCCATCACGCATTTGTCTCAATGTCCCTATATCCGTTCGTAAAACACGACTGATAAATTCCCTTTTTGTAACCTCTGCAGGGTTCAGTGGCCGCGTTCAATGACTGTGAGAGAGAAAGAGACAGGGAGAGGAAGAGCGACAGGCAATCATTTCTCCGTGCGAGCGGCAGAGCGGGTAGGCGAGCAGATGAAAGCCCATTTTCCTCTGATTAAGTCCTCTGAAAATATTCCATTTGTCAGTGCCACTGCAGCTGAGACAGGCCCCAGCCTGCACAGCCAGCCGACTGTATCTGTTGACTATGTAGCTGCCGCGATTTACATCGCTCACTGACAACATCATCATTTCCTCCTCTAATGTCCTCCTTCACTTCCGTCTATACCTCCCTCCCATCCCTCTATCCCTCCCCTTGTCCCGCCACCTTGGCCACTGCTTTCCCTCTTTCATTCCCCCTCTCTCATCCCATCCGCAGTGCTCAGCGCCTGCCGCCCCCTCTGCCCCCTTAACAGCCTATTTTTGTTTGATCTGCCCTCATTGCAAGGTTGACTGCTACCAAAGAGGGGAGAGCAAAGAGGGACCTGGCTCTGTCTCCGTCATAGTCATTTTCAATGTCATAAATTTCAATTTCCAATCTTTCTGCTCTTTTTTTCTCCGCTGTTCTTCTCCCCTCCCTCCACTCCACTCATGGTGTACCCATCATGGGAATTTGTCAATTCTGTTTCTCTCTGTCTTTCTTCCTCATTCATTCTGACTCCCTCTCTCCAAACACCTATTGGCTATTATCCTGTCTCATGTCTTCCCCAGACTTCTGCCACACAGAATGCAATTTTCTCCCGGCCGCATCTGTGATGAGATCCAAATGAAAGATCATTAATATTTTGTTCAAAAATAAATGGAGTTGTGTCTCCTATTTTAAATATTCCCATTTCCCCTCCCTGCGCTTTGTCTGCCATTGAGATGCTCTTCCTCAACTCGAACACATCAGGGCGATGCAGATGATCACATTTTCTTTTTCTATCGCTGCACTCCCCCTTCCCCCAGCTGATGATTGTATATGTGAGCATGTCTATGTGTTGCTCTGGAAAAGCTCTGGAAAACCCGACAGGCATAAAAAAAAAAGGTATTTGGTCTTTGTCTCTAAGAAGGTCTTTAACTTGGAGACACTGACAGCCGCAAATGAAGCAGCTGGGAGTGTTGTTGTGGGAGAAAAGATGGAGTGGCACCATTAGCAGAGACTGGGCCAAGTCTGTCTGACAGACTGCAGTTTAAAGAGGAAGAGTGGACAGAGTAACTCCTCAAGTTTATTTATTTAAGGTACTTTTTCAGTTATGAGAGTTAAATGAAATAGAAAATAATTAACTTTGTCCTTCATATGATGATCTAAGGAAGAGGTTAATCAATAGAGCTTTAAAGATTCTGACAACTTTTTTCAGAATTTCAGGTCAGTGCATGCACGCAATGTGGATCTGAGAAGACTCGCTGTGTTTTGGGCACAGCAAACAGGGATCCGAACAAATAAATGACAAAACAGGGAATCGAGAGCCGACAGCGATACAAGAAGCTTTGTAAAGGTAAAATGTGCGTGGCAAAAACAGAATCTTCAGCCTGAAATTTCACAGATTCAAAATGAAAAAATATCATAATTTCAAAAGTTAAAAATAGTGTGCCAACATAAGACAGGGGATGTCTTTTTGGTAACTAAAAGATATGCAGATTCATTGCTGAGGTTTTATTGCACGTATTAATGTGTTAGCATGCTTACATTAGCACTAACACAAAGTACAAAGACACAAAGTCGATGTTTGGATTCATCATCTAGGATCAGAAATGTCTGTGTAAAAGTACTATGACAATCCATCCTGCAAATGATGAAATATTTCAGTTTGGGCCAAAATGTTGGACCAACCAACTGAGCAGCATCAAACTCCAGACTCTGCTGCTATCTTGGCTAAAATGTTTTGTGTAGTTGATCCTGCTGCGATTATGTTTTTGTGAAAATAGTATTTCATTTTCTTTTCTTTGGTTTAAGAACTTGTGCAGTGTGTTTTTAGTTGGGATTTGTGTCTTGGATCATTATTTTCAGCTGTAATTCTTTATTTTTAGGTGATATATAAGTCACGTTATGGCTGCTTTCTCCTTTGTATAACAAATGCTAATCATTAGAGATTTTTTTATCTACTTCCGTTTATCATTTTGTAAGGACAAAAAAAAAATCAATACATGTTCTTATCACAGCATAGCGTTGTTGTTAACAGGTGCAAAGATATTTGAGGTGTCTTTTATTGATGTTATGACAGCTAATAGCTACTTCTGTTAGGGATTCACAACCTGTATAACCATTAATTACTGTCTAATAACACAGTACAACACATTTGTAAACATTTATAACACTCTCTTCTGCACTATATTTGATTTTGGTGGACTCTGACACTAAACTTTTGTTTGCTAACAAAAGTTATTATTTGGATTATTAAATTAACACAACGTTCAGCAGGAGTTTCCCGTATACAGCGGACAGGAAGGACTGCTGACTGCAAGCGGAAGATTTCCTTTTCTGAATAACTGTCGCTGCTATATGATTGTGTGACTTCTGCTTCAAATGGCAGTAAACCGGAGTTTAATGGGGCTTTTAAAGACAAAGTGCAAATTAATGAGCAAAGAATGCAACTGATTTAAAAGACAGAGGTGCTTTTCAATGGGAATGTGCAGCAGAGAAAAAAAGAAAGAACCAATAAAGTTGTGAAATGTAATTTGGAAATCAATCAGCGTTCATTAGCCCACAGGCCTTTTCCTGCAAGTCTCTCTCTCTCTCTCTCTCTCTCTCTCTCTCTCTCCCTCTCCCCATCTCTCCGTCTTTCTCTCGCTTAATGGCCCTTCTCTCATCGAGGCTTCATGGGTAGCCCGCTCACTGCTCACCCAAGCGTCGCCCATTTGCCTGCTGTCTCGCCAGCTCGCTCTCTAACCAAACTTTACCTCCTACCTGTCAACCTCCCCCCCCATTCCCTCCCTCCCTGCCTCGCTCCCTCCCTCTGCTCATTAGCATCGCATTAGCATCACATTTACATGACTTCAATCAGGATTCAATTCGCTCTGCCCTGTTTCTGACATATTTTTTTGTTGTTTTGTTTTTCTACTCATTCCTCAGCTCTCAGTAGAAAGAGTTCCCATGTTGTGGCTTGTCTTCCTGAACTTGTTGTCTTTTAGTTTTGGAGATTTGTGGATAAATTTAGAAGGAAGGTCACTTTTTCTTCTGGTATTCTTTCAGTGCGATGGTGAAGATTCATACCAGTGTTTTTGCGTGTTTACGCTTCACTTTATTATTGAAAAGGCTTCTGAAATGTCTCAAGAGTTTTTAGAGTTCTGACACCAGATCAGTTTATCTGTTTCACATGACACGTCTTTTATCATCAGTATTTATTTGCTGGAAAGTGATGAAACTCTCCGCGTGTAAAATATCCTGAGAAGGACGAACCGTCCGTACTGTACTGTATTATGACAATGTCAGTAACCTCACTTTTCATGCCAGTGAAGCTTGAATGGAGTCAAATTCATTTCAGTCTCGTGGCTGGAAAGAAACAGTAATTAGCCAGTTGAGCAGAGCGGGGCGAGGTCATGCTCAGGCAATTAAGAAAGTGACAGCCCATCCAGCACAGTGACAGGCCGAGGCCTCTCTCACAGACGCACACATGCATTGACAGAAATACAAATGTATGCACACTACAGTGCCAGGATCCATGTGTATGCCCGCTTTTATAAAAGTCATCCACAAGCAGCCTAATTATCATAAAAGCACTGGATCTCTGTCATCATCTCTCATCTCTGCCTCAGCCGGAAGAGGAAAGTGGAGCACAAGTGGACGCAAATCAACCACTGATATTTTGAACCACTGAGAACGCAATTATTGCCAGTAGTGTGGATGATTTTATTATTTTAATTTATTATTTTATTTTAATTTAACAAACTGGTTAAGAAGGTCGGCTGCAAACTGGACAGTCTGGAAAAGGTGGTAGAGAGGAGGACGCTGAACAAACTATTATCCATATTGGATAATCCTGACCACCCTCTCCTCCACCTGCTGCAGGGACAGTGGAGCACTTCCTCCACCAGACTCCTCCAGCTCCGCTGTCACAAGGACAGATACAGGAGATCATTCCTGCCCGCTGCGATCAGACTTTACAATAGTTCACCTCTGGCCAAATCTGTTCTCCATTATTAACACCGTTGCACTGGTATTTGTTTAATTCGTTGCACTGTTGTTGTTTAATTTAATATTATCCTATTTTATTTGTATATATTGTGCATTTTCTACATTTGTTATATTTTATATTTGTACTACCTCTATTTTTATTCTGTCATTTGCATTGCTTTTACCCTGTATCTATCTATCTATCTATCTATCTATCTATCTATCTATCTATCTATCTATCTATCTATCTATCTATCTATCTACCTATCTACCTATCTACCTATCTATCTATCTATCTATCTATCTATCTATCTATCTATCTATCTATCTATCTATCTATCTATCTATCTATCTATCTATCTATCTAATTAATTTAACTTTAACTTGAAGAAACAATTCAACACTTTTAAATCTGTACAGAGAGTAGCAGTAGATCTTAGTCATCTCTGGAGGTTTGGATGGTGGCTCACAGGAACAGGTCATTAGCTAATATTAATGTTACATGCATGTACCTGTATATTTCCTGTTAAGACAGGTCAAAATATCTGCCGTGAAAAAAGGCTACAGACTTTATCTGTATCCATATTACACAATATTTTAAAGCAGGTTTTGAATCTGTTTGTTTACTCTGGAAAAAGTGTAGATGATATTATATAAATTATATATACATATGTTTGAGTTTTGATTTTGCTGTTTATAGACATTATCATCCAACAATGTAGTGTATGGATGAATCAAAAAAGTTGAGGATACCGTAAACTATAAATTATTAGAGAGGATTTTCCTGCTTTTTTAAAAAAAAAAAAGTATTAATACCCAATATTAACACTTTGTCACAATTACATACCCAATGAGAACACCTCATCCATTTAGGTCAAAGCACCTACAGAGATAAAAACACAAACATTAAGGGAAGCCCACTGCCATTTTTGGAGTCTCGTGTCTCTCGGTTGGAAGACAAGCTCTAAAAGTACTCGCATATTGGATTATCACTTCTTTTTTTATCACCTTTCAACTGAATTCATTTCTTAAATAGCCTCTCTGGACTTCTGACAAACATGTTGAATGAATTTCCAAAGTGAGTTTAAATCCAGCATTTTCTGCACCACCTGCATATCAGTGGAAAAGAATACGTAAGACAAACCAAACAGAGACCCTCTGAGGATGTAGCTGAATGCAGCCAATTTGTTTCAGTGGCCATCTGTGGTATTGCAACAGAAAAATCCACCCTTTTTTCCGAGACCACTATTATAGAAGAGACATCAAAAAAGACACCTTGAACTGTAAACCATGTCAATTACAGTATTAATGAAAAATGCTGACATTTTAATCTTCAATAGTTTTATAATTGTAAAACTTTCCCGTTTCAGAGAAACTAGATTAAAGCTTGAAACGAGAGATTGTGCAGGTGCAGCCACTGGAAAACCTTTGCTCAGAGATAGCATACTCAGTAGGTTACCTTCAGCTAAACCCAGAAGCTACAAAACCATTTTAGTTAAGCGCTCGATAAACTATTTTAATTCAAGCAAATGAGTCCCATCCTTGTTAACATAACTCGTGAATCCACTCTTTAAATACTATAATTGCCATATCCCAGCTGTGTGCCTGCGCCAACCAGTCAAGTAGCAGTTTACGTTTATGTCTGTCCAGACTCATGTTATATATATTCAGTGAATATTAAAGGAATTTGGCTGGTAAATCTGAATCTGATTGAACAGAAAGTTGTTGCCACAACAGTAGATGATGCTTCAAATTAATTGTTGCTGCAAATAACCTACAAATTCTAAAACGTTGATGCTTCACGCACGTCTTCAATTTGAGAGCACAGTTTAAAAGTGGACACCGAAGATCAGTGTCACCAATTCAGTATCTGACCAAATGTGAAATATGGTCACAATCTCCCCTTCTGCTCACAGTGAGGTTGACCTTTGATCTTTTGGTTTGAAAATGTCATCAAGTCATCATTTGATCCTATTAGCAGTAGTGTGATATTATGTTATCATTAGTACATGAATTATTGAGTTATGGCCACAAACGTCTTAGGTCACAATCACCTTTGACCACTAAAATCAGTTCCACCTTTGAATCAAAATGAAAGTTTGTGCCAAATTTTAAGAAATGTCCACAAGGTGTTCTTGAAATGTTGTGATCATAAGAGGAGAACATACGGACAGCCCAAAAATGTTATGCCTTTGGCAACCGATTTCATTAAAAAATCGCTCTATAGAGGTCTAGAGGTGTAAAACTTCACCTCCCCAGAGTACCCTTAATTCTGTCAACCAATCAGAGGCACAGTTTGTGGAAAATAAAGGGGTTATTGCTCATTTTGTGATGGCAACAAAGAAAGAGGTGAGGATGAACTGTTTAAGAAGGTAACCAGAAGCTTAAATCAGTGGAGATCCAAATCACCCAATGTGTGTGTGTGTGTGTGTGTGTGTGTGTGTGTGTGTGTGTGTGTGTGTGTGTGTGTGTGTGTGTGTGTGTGTGTGTGTGTGTGTGTGTGTGTGTGTGTGTGTGTGTGTGTGTGTGTGTGTGTGTAACTCACTATATGTTATCTTTTAAAATTACTCCCTCATTTTGCACACACACCACACACACACACACACTCCTTCAGGCCTCACACACACACACACACACACACACACACATATATATCTAAGAGGCCAACTGGATGTGATGTGACACTTTTGCGCAGTGTTCATCTGTGCAGTTAAGTGTTCATGTGTTTGCGACATTATCCAGTTCTCCCTTTGTCTCTCATCTCTCTGTTGCCACCCGAGCGCCAAACTCTCAATACAAGTGTGTGAGTGTATGTGTGTGTGTGTGTGTGTGTGTGTGTGTGTGTGTGTGTGTGTGTGTGTGTGTGTGTGTGTGTGTGTGTGTGTGTGTGTGTGTGTGTGTGTGTGTGTGTGTGTGTGTGTGTGTGTGCGCGTGCGCGCGGTATAGTGTGAGGTGGTGGGATACGGCGTCAGGCAGTTATAAATGGCCATCATTTCCCAAACCACTCTGTTCTCCATTGTGGAGCGCATGTCGCCGCAGGGCGGGAGGGAGATGATGTGTGTGTGTGTGTGTGTGTAGGAGGATGTAAGGGTGTGTGAGGGGGTAATAGAGGAAGTGACGGGGCTGATAGTCCCATGGGAAAACCGTGACTGGAGAGAGTAGCAGAGATGTACCACTGCAGTACGTAGTCAGAAAAGCTGGACTGAAATCAGTGTGAGTAGAGGAGGAGACATCTGTCTGAATATGAGACATCAGGAAACGCAGAATACACACACACAGTCTGATAATGATAATGTGATCATTTCAGGACTGTGGCCAGCATATTAAAAATACTGAAGTCAGGAGATGAAATGTATCTCAAATTAATAACCACAAACCAAAATTTCTGTAAAATGTTCTGAATATTTTCATTTCTTTGACATCACATTTATAAATGTAACTGTTCAGTTATCCATCATCTACAGGGTCACGGGGGGGCTGGAGCCTGTCCCAGCTCACTTTGGGCAAAAGCTGTGTCCACCCTGGACAGGGTGCCAGTCTATCACAGGGCCAACACGTAGAGACAGACAGAAACAAAGACCACTAACACCTAAGGGACAATTTGTAGAATCACCCATTTAACCTGACATACATGTCTGGAGGAAGCTGGAGTACCCGAACCCATGCAGGCGCAGGGAGAACATGCAAACACCACATAGAAAGGCCCGACCCAGGACTCAGTCTTAAAAGCCCACAGCTTTGTGTGTAATTACAGGCTATAAACTCCCCTTCAGATTGTAAAGTCTCTGAAATACCCTGAAACAAAACATTAATGTCATCAGTGGTAGCTGATATTTTACCATCTCTAACCCTTTTAATTTACCAGCTGCCTCAGTTTGTTTTATTTTTTCTTTAAACCCCACCAGTTAATGTAGATTTAGAGTAAAAGTAAAACCACAATTTAAAGATTTTAATCCAGACAAGGGAAAAAAAAAAAAATCCTTTCCTGTCATTTGTAACCAGTAACTAGAGATCCAGCCTTTGAGCTTTATGTGGCTCTTTTCATAGATATAGACTCTTGTTTTTTAAGCTGTCTAATATCATCCTTAACTCAATATTTGTGTTTTTTAACAGCCTTTAACAAACAACATTTCCCCAAAACCTTCCTGACATTCAGCCCATGAGGGAGTCAGTGGGTCGTGGCTGGTTGAGACGATGTCCGTGATAACAGCAGGACAGAGACGTTGAACACTGTACACGTTTTTAACTCCAGATAATTAAACCAAAGTAAAAAGGTGGGAAAATGACTTTAAGAGTGAGCAAGATGGCACTTTATCTAAAAAGTAGAGCTCAACAACATCCTTTTTATTCAGAAATACAATAGAGTAAAGACAGAAATGCTAAAGGAGAAATTGCACCTTACAGAAGTTAGTGGAACTGAGGCTAACCGGACGTGATGTCATGACTTTGAATTTTCTGGACTTGTGTCAGCGGTTCAATTCAAGTGTTACCCTCATAATAATCTTTGCACAGGCCAATCTTCGTGCCAGCTAAACCTTTGAATCAAAGTGTCTTTTGTTTTATTCTTATATCCCCCTTTCCCATCTTGGTGGAAACTCTTTCCAAGATTTAACTCACATCTGAACTCATTCTTATAACTTAAGAATCTTTTGTTAATGGTATTTTGTTTCCGTTTGGCAGTCATGAAGTTAAGGATTTAAAGCTGTTAATGACGTTTGGCTGTGCTTGCCCATTTTTAGCTTATATTATCCTCTTTTCTTTTACGCTCTTAAGGCAATTTGGCTCCGCTGCATGTCCAACTATTGTGATTAAATTGGTCTATCAAAAGCAACTGTGTGAAAGATAACACTTTGGACAGGTTCCTCTGGTGATTTGGATTTGTGTCTGTGGATATAATCAGATAGAGTCTCCCCAGCAGTTCAGTGAAATCTCTGGATTTCTCTTTCGTCACTGGTGCGCTTTGCTTTCTTTTCAGAAAGCAGATCTTCCCTCTCTGACGCTCTGAAGTAACATCTGTGTGTGTTGTCTTTCCTCGGTGGTGCTGCACGTTAAAGTCAATCATTAAAACACACTAACAAGCAGCAACCGCTGTGATGTGATTCTGCAACTGATGTGACGACTACACCTTTCTTGTTCTCAGAAACGTTATAAACCAGCAGTGCTCCGTCTTTCCCCTCCAAGAGAGGTAAGAAATGAAATGGCAAAAACAGCAGGGGATACAGTGTGTGTGTGCGTGAGTGTGTGTGTGTGTGTGTGTGTGTGTGTGTGTGTGTGTGTGTGTGTGTGTGTGTGTGTGTGTGTGTGTGTGTGTGTGTGTGTGTGTGTGTGTGTGTGTGTGTGTGTGTGTGTGCGTGTGTGCGTGTACACCCATTTCAGTAAATTACAAATGTCTTCCACTTAGGCCTTTTTTCAACTGGGGGCCTGATATGGTTTTGATACAAGAGACAAGTGAGGAAAAGAGAGGGCCACTTATAGAGGAGGAAATAGCCTGTGTTTGACAGGAGGCCTTTCTAAATCCCACACTCATCCATCATAAGTGGCATTTGTGTACTCGGAAGGCCTGATAATAGCCTTTTGCATTTTCACACTGCACTTTGCCTTCTGGATTTGATCGGAGAGAGAGAGAGAGAGGGAGGAACGATGGAGGGGAAAAGGTGAGGAGGGTTGGATGGTGGGGAACACACACACACACACACACACACACACACACACACACACACACACACACACACACACACACACACACACACACACACACACACACACACACACACTAATATTGTAGTTTCATTCATTCTCTTTTTTTTTTTTTTCCCCCGACCCTCATCATCCCACTCTCACTCCTTCAAGGCTGCTTCTCTTCTCTTCCCCTCTACATTTTTAGGAAAATCACTCTCTGAATTGGAAAAGGGCCCCCGGGGCCACAGGCACACAGTCCATGTTTCTTTTTTTTTTTCCCTTTGGATAATTGACTCCCATTGCTTGGTAATTCATCGCTTGCATATGCCAGCTAATTCATCAGGAGAGGGGAAGCTGCCGACCTCACAACCTTGCATGCCCCACCGGCCCACACCTCCCCGAAAGCACACACACACACACACACACACACACACACACACACACACACACACACACACACACACACACACACACACACACACACACACACACACACACACACACACACACACACACACACACTTCATGTCTTAACACTTCTCATATCTCAACTCCCACATTGCTCAATCGCATATATGCATGCACACAAACACATACACATCATTCAGAGGTGAGTTTACCCCCCCCCCCTCTCCCTCCCCCCTCCGTCCACCTCCACCCACCATCCGCCCCAGAAGAGCCAGGAGCCTGGAATGAGAGGAGGGAGCGAGCTGCAAGTTAGCGGATGAAAAACCTGAGATGATAGATGGGGCGCATTGTGGCATTATGAATGAATTATACCTCCCAAATACCTTGAGCAGTGCAGACTGTCAGCCTGTATCTATACTAATCTGGGAGAAAATATAGCTGTTTCCACATTAAAGGGGGCCGGCACAGAACCAGCCACAGAATTAATTGAGCAATCAGGCCATTAGAGAGAAACATCATACTGAGCCATGTTTGTGATGTAGCAACATTTATCACTGCTGACCAGGAATCTGCTTCCCTTCCTGTATGTGTTTCCCCCCCCCCCTCCCTCTCTCTCTCTCTCGTTCTCTCTAATGTGGCCCCATCTTCAAACAGATTAGGATTATTGTGACAAGACAAAGGTATCTTTTGTCTTTTTCTGTTGCCGTGTCAGCGCCTGCTGCATTTATCACGGTTGTCACACAGTCTTAAGGCTTTCAGTTTGCACACCTTGTCCCATTTTTCTCCCAGTGGTGGGTCCATGTTAAATTTGCAAAAGAAAGTACATTTCTGGGAAATGTCCCCTGATGAATGGTGGGCCGGACTGGCAGATACATGAGCATTTTCCTCCCTGTTGGCTTCAGTTTTATGTTTATCGGGTGGATCTTTATTGTGGTTTATAATATTTCAACTCTTTATTGGTGGAGAGGTTAGTGTTGTAGGTGCTCAGAAATATTTGAAATGGTCAAGGTCAACAGAGCAGAGACACATTTTACAGCACAGGAAGAAAAAGTGTGGAACAACTTTTGCATTGAAAGTATTTTTGACGAACATGGAGACCTGGACTGGTGCCACAGATTTATTGATACCATGAGTGACTGAAACTTTAAGATTAAAACCAGTGCAAATATGTTGGACTTTTTTTTTTGCCCAGTCAATAAATCCATGCTTTTACCTTGACAAATTACATACAGCAGATTTCCACAGTTTTTCACCTCACAACAAATAAGATGACATGGATTTTATTACTAATAACCTGTGACCTCTTATTCTCAAATAACTTCATGGTACACTTTATGAATTGATGCAGATGTTGACCAGATGTACTCCTTTGTCCCTCTGCTACAGTGAAAGATCAAATACATTGACATTAACATGAATATCTGTGTGTTTGTGAAATACAGGTGCATGTTTGTAAAGTAGAGCCTATCAGAGAAATTAAATTAAATTAAATTAAATTAAATTAAATTAAATTAAATTAAATTAAATTAAATTAAAAGCAAAGTTAGGATATTTCCAACACATTAGTACTGTATATTTTCCCACTGTTTGAGGGAACCCACTGACATTTCTAAATTTCTGTGCATGCGTCAGAAGAAGTCTGAGATTTGCAGAGTCTTAATCCAGCAAGACGTCTGTTTAGAATACACCTTCAACCAAAATACTTGACTACTATGCTGTTATCAGGCTGATCTGAGATGAGTGACGATGATGTGGTGATGTCTTCTCACAGCTTCTGCCCGGATTGGACAGTTGACTCAGTGATCTAATATCTGGCATCTATCTCCCTCTGGTGGAAAGATCAGTGAACTGCACCACAGTCAGTTACAGCAGAAGAATATTTTTGTCATCTGAAAGAAATCAACCAGCCAGTAAAAGCTTGAGATTGTCTTGAGTAAACAATACACACCTTAGCTGATTTTACCTGTATTTGACGATGTTATTTATCTCTCATCGCTTATCTTTTATACATTTTACCAATAGTGAATATAATGTCACAAGTTATTCATTTTAATTACACGTCATTATTTGCACACATAAATTCAACCACTTTCAATAATGTTGAACAAACTGCTACAATATTAAATTATTCAGTTGTTACCTGTGTTTTTGCATACAGTTGTATATTACTGAGTCTTCAGCAGTGTTAGAAGAAAGACATTTATACATTATACAATACGAGGCATTGGGGCAATTTTTTATTTAACAAAACACTGTTGAGGAGGCACTGGGTGAATGCATTATTATAATAAAAATATTAAAATGTATTCAGAGTCGCAAAAGTGGTACGAAGGTGGAAAAATATATTTCAAATGAAAATCCAGATGGTAAGTCACCAGGAGTTACATTTTCTATCCACAAAATGAAAACCAGACACAATAATCATGTAAAATAGAAAACAACATGGGGTCACAAAATAAACAAACAAGAGTAGTACGTTGATTATGACTTTCATTATCTAAAAGTCATAGTCTTCACCAGAGTCAAGGCTGCAATCAACCAGTAATTTGCATTTAAAAATGATATATTAAATAGTAGAAGAAAGATGTTCCAACTTGTTTTCCTTCTTTAGTACAATATCCTAAAAAAAATGCCAGAAATAAGAGCTGAAGAGCTTTTGTTCTGGTTTTGGACGTTGTGTATATCTCACATTTTAAACATTATTGTGACATATTGGTTTATTCATTCAGCTGCTTTGAAGGACTAGTAATCAAGAATAAACTGTAGTTCATGCCTCCTCTTTGATGCCTGCATCAGGTCTGCTGCAGTGTAAAGCATGATCAGCTCCTTTAGAGATGGAGAACAAAGACAGTTATTACTAAACTATGCTAATACCATACTTTATGTAATTGCCATGATATTTTGGACGATATACTATAGTATGACATTTTCATGATATTTTGGACCCACCCTAGAGGTTGATGGTCTTGAGAGAAACACAGCAAAGAAAGGTGGCCCTGTTGGAGGAAACACAGCTGCCAGCTTTGTCCCTCAACACAACAAATACAACAATACCTGATAATGTTTTGGGAGTTATTTTGTTTATCGTTAGCCTCTCGTGGTCTTATCATATATTTGCCTGTTCTGTTTATCATAAGCAATGAAATAATTGAATTGCGCATATTTTGAACTTAACATGTTGAAAAATACGACCTGACTGCTGAGCTTGAGGACAGGTGAAAGAACTTTTCTCAGCCATCCCCACCCTCTCAGACATGACAGGTTATCTTGTGGTTGCTAGACACTGTGACCTTGAAAAACACTCAAGATACCACTGACAACAAAACAATAATTTAAACTAGGTAAAAACCAGAGACAAAAATACTTCCATACTTCCTTTCTTTACATGCAGCAGCAGATGTTGACTGTCATCACCTCAGCAAGTTTCTGATTGGAGGAATAAGACTTGCTGCAACTGTTTCCCCTATGAGTAGCAACACGGCCCTCTTAAAAAAAGATCAGCATGTTAGTTTGAGACGTATTAGTATGATTGTTTTGCACTGGACTAAAATGCTGGTATAGACGTTTTGGTGCACTGCTAGTAATGCAGAACATGAGACTGTCTCCGAGGGCGCTTAAAATTCTTCCTCAGACTTGATTTATTATCTGCAGGCTTCATCATAGACCCAAAGTAGCTCCTGATTAGCAAGTCTCAACTTCAGGGACTATGTTGTAGACCATGAGGCTCACTGGCTGAAATATCAGCAGAAGGGCTGCAGGGAGTTCAGTACAGTTGCATCTTAAGCTGAGACGCACCACACCTTGTCCCATTTTCCTATAATGATCAGACGAAGTCTAAAACCTGAATAAAGCCGCTTTAAGAAGGCAACAATCTGATATTAGATAAACATATATTTTAAAAAAAAACTAAACAAAATATAAAATTTGACAAATTTAAATTAAATATATCACCTATTGATTTGACATAAAAATGCTACTAGAAATTAATCACATCTTCCACAGATATTGATATTAGTTTTTTTCTAACAGCTTTTTATCCATAAATCTCCTTTTGTGGAGCCGTTGCTAATTGGCTTACAAAATCATCTTCAACACCTCAGTCTACGAGGAGTCCCTGTTGATTGCCTCTGACTACTGAGCAGCGATGCAGTTTGTAAAACTTTGCAAGAATGCTGCCACATGTTTGAAAGCCCAAAAGGTTTTCATACAGCACACACTGCATCAGCAGCAAAAGCACCAGAGTATAACCTTAACAAGGGCACTTAGTTTACACTGGTGAGCCAGTATGGCCAATACTACTCAGCCAGCATTAATTGGAGCTGTGTGCTGTAAAAGTTAATCAATGTTCAGATTCACTAGAGCAGGACCAAAGTGACAACACAGATTTGGCGTCACAGACGGGGGGCCAAGTGAGGCGGTGTGGGCGAAGCTCGCAGCTAAAATTGATGCCGTTTCCCTCACAGGAAAAAAAACAAGAGTTTCCAAGTTTTTCCACATGGGCGACACGCAATCACATGCATGACATGTTTATCACATGTTGTAACATAAGATGACGTGAAATATTTTAAAACATTTTCACATGAGAATATACAAGGGCATCACACTTTAGAAATTTTTTTTCAAAACCATTGTTTTCCAGACACGTGTGCATAATCACGTGACATGTGGTCACATGTTGAATTTTTTTTTTTTCTTTTTCTTTAAGGGTTGGTGTTTATGTTTTTCTTTTTCATAATTGTTGCATGGTTGTAATTGAAGCAAGGGGGAATTAAGAAATGTTAAACCTATTCATTAAATTGACTGTTAAGTTTGGTAAAAATATATAAATATAAGTGAACCCTCAACATTTTCAGCAGAGCTACATATGGCCAATAAATGATGGTGTAAGTTGTATAGTAATTTGAATAAGTTCTAATTGCTATTTTAAGTACAGTACAATAGACTCTATTTACAATAGTAAAGAGATCATCTTTTACCTTTTTTTTTTACCACAGTCCTTTAATAAATGATTCTCTATTTCACTAAACAGTATTCGTCCATAGGGTTGGCTACTTGTCACTTCTTCTTCTGGTTTCATCTTACTTATTGATCTATGAAAGGTATTTAATATGCTGTAACAGGATCTGACAAGGAAAACAAACAGAGACAACTCAATTATATCAAATCAAAAACCTGACAATTTAACACTCATGTATGAAATGTTGCTTTTAAAAAATATAGATGATACCAGGGACTGAATGTGGTAAAGTAGGACACAGTCAATTAAAAATCATCTGCAATAGGTGGGCAGATATTGTAGGTGAGGGGTCATGTGAAGAGTGTGTGTTGTATATGCTGGTGCTGCCTCCTACTGGAAGCTCCTGGAACAGACCAGACAGTCTTTTTTTTTTGTGAATGTTAAATTAAATGAGGTTAAAAAAAAGTAAGTTTGTAAAATGTACGCAGCCAGAGTTATTATAGACTAATACAAAGATATGTTTAACATGTAATTAAAACTGTTTTCAGAAGTGATCTGAAGGATAACAGAGTCGTTTATTCTGTAGTCGCTCAAACTACAAATATTCTCCACAAACAAAAGATGGAAATTCAGCAATATCTGACTTTCTGTCTTGCATGATGCTCTGTATAATATTAGTGACATACTGTTGACGAGTGCGGCCAGACTGTTCCTGAGTGAGTTTTGGCTGTAGCCACCAAGGGGCAGTATAACATCCCATAACACACTGGTACCCAACCTTTTTCCTCTGAGTACCACCTCAGAAACCGTCAGATGGACTCAGGAACTCCTCATCCACACCACCTCTAATGACCAAATAGTTTTATTTGAGCTCGCTTTAAACTCGATGTTATTCCAAAAAAAATTACATAAAAGGGGATATTGTTCAAATAATTGTTCAGCCAGTTGAATTGTTAATCTGTAGGTTTGGTCTAAGCGTTTTATTATTTATTAGATTAAACAATATATGTCAACATGTATCCATTGCTTTCAGATTTTGCAGCAATTTACTTTTAATATCTAACCTCTTTACCCTACTTCTAGTTATGTAAACTATTTCTGGCCTACTTTTTGCTCACTATTTTTCTGCAGTTGTCACATTTAGCTCAACTTTTATATATTATACTTAGCTGACTGTTTTGACCATTATCCATAACTATCAGCTTAGTATTTCAAACCATTCATCCACGGATTTTTAGCTACTACTTGATTTAACGTCCAATACGTGTTTGGCGAGAAATTTTGACTATTTATCATTACTATTTGTAGACAAATTTGGAAGCAAAATTACCCCCGGCTGGGAATCAATGCCACAACATCCACTCTATGGCTTTTTTTCATTTTTTTTTTCACTTCTTTCAGTAATTTCAATGTCCTTTTCCAGATGAATCTTTCCACTTTGAGAACCTGAGCACTGTTGTTGAAGCTAATTTGACGGCCCAATTTTGCAGATATCAGTGACTGGTATCAGCACTGGCAGGCTGTACTGGATTTGTGTTTGGTATATGCAACTTTCAGAAACTCAGATAAGCCCTTATCCTGTCCTGGAGAACCCTGAGTATGTTAGTTGGAGTACACTGGAGTAATGGGAATTTGTGGTATGCAAACATCTTATCTAGGTTTCTGATAATCCTCTATTTGTGCAGAAACGAGTGGCTGGGGTGCTGAATAATCAAAACACAAGTGCACACAGATGATCAGGAATACAAATAGCCAGTTATCTTAAGTTCCATGTAAACATCTGTTGAACCTTAAAGCCAAGATGCAACTCAAAGGCTGAAAGATTCATGTGCATGTAAACCATGATTATTTCAAACTACTTTAAATCTGCAAAACGTAAAATGACTTAAAACTATTCAAGACGTTAATATGCATGTGGAAAAACTAGCTGTATTGATGCAAACAAGACAAATAAGTACTTGTACATTTTGAGAGCGAAAAAATTATTTAGATACTTTACACAAGTAAAAGTACCGATACTAATGTAAAAAAATACTCCATTACAGATCAATTACCTGCATTAAAAAAAAAAAAAAAAAACTACTTATTTAAAAGTACTTAAGTATGAGCAGCAAAATGAAGTTAAAGTATTACAGAAAAAGTAAGCCTACATACTTGGTCCCTCTGAGTGAGATGATCTTTGTAGTTGCTGCTCATGTTGGTATAAACATGATTTTTTTTATTTATGTCTATTTCTATGCATTTCTTCTTTCCTCCTCCTAACGTGCATTTCTCCAGTGAGCAAAAAAAAAGTCAGTTACATCAATTGCAGCTCAGTATTTAATTTCAAATTTGAATTAAAGACAGCAATAAAGAAAGGTCAGACATGGGTGCTTTAGTGGAAGCGTCGTTGCTATGACACCCACCTGGTTTCTAACGCAGGTGTGTCCGTCAGTAGTTTGCCCGAGTTTGGCCCCGTCCTCCTCCTCGCGCCAGTCCACTGGATCTCGCGCGCGGTTTCGGTGGGGTTTTTTTTTCGCACGCTACACGGCGGACCAATCAGAGCGCAGCTCTCCCAGGAAGCGTCCCGTTGCCATGCAGTTGGCCCGACGACTGTCCTGTCCGGCAGCGAGGGTGAGTTCAGAAACCAAATACTCATTCATTACTCAATTAAACACGTACTTTGAGTGACATCATGCAAACGTACTGCACTCGAATGTGTTCCGCCGGGTTTGTGGCCATTAGATGTTCACCTGACTTTACAGCCGTGCACGGGTCTTTTTTATTTTACTATTATTTTATTATCAAGGGTAGAAGCGAGTTGGTTCCTGAAGGCATCTTTATTTTTTTGTGTCCCTTTTTTTTTTTTTTTTTTTTTTTGCAAGACAGCTCCGCAAATTACGGTAGTAACCAGTCCTGGAGACAGACACGCCTGCGGCTCCGTGTCCCTCCAATCCTCTCCTCGGACCGGCCCGGGATGATTAGCATACCGCCAATGATCGCAGCTATGCAAATGTACCCCCTCCCTCCCTCCCTCCCTCCCCGACCGGCATCACGATCAGCGGACTGTTTTAATGTGAAGTTGCCAGATTTATCTCTCAGTTGCAGCACGGTGGACTAAAGATAACAAAATAAAGAGAGCGTGTCACTTCGAGAAGATACCAGGACAACTCTCCCACTACTTTTTTTATACTCGTTGCTCTGAGTGGGATTTGGATTTTTATGTACAACATGACATTTGAGGAACTAAATGGGGATTATTCTCAAGAAAGGTAAAAAAAAATTAATAAATCATATGGATCATGAACACGTTGTTGTTGTTGTTTTTAGTAATCGGGAGCTCGTGTTGTTATAAACGCGTGTGCAGCTGCGTTCATGTTCGCTGTTTTTTTTTTAACCCCCGATCCTGGTGGTTTCACGCGTTATTCGGGTGTAAGTCGTCTCTCCGTGGGTCTCCAGCTGTCTGCAGATGTTCACGTTTGATCTAACTGCTCTTTCTGCGGACAATGGTCGCGAGACACTGTCGTCGTGGTCCCCCCTGATCACTACTTTAGCTAACAGCGCTGCTTTCAGGTGAATACAACTCACGAAACTTCATTATGACAGGCTTAGATATTCAACATTTAATCTCCCACAGAGGGAAGGAGGTCAAAGCGATTTTAAGAGGAATGTTTTCTACACGTAGTTTTTTTTTTAATGTGGAAAAAAAAGAAAAAAAAACGAGCTCGCGCACATCTTGTCAGTTGTGCCCGACACGATGGTTAGCTAGCCGGGAGTCCTACTAACTAACTAACTAACTAACTAACTAAGTGTTTCCGCTGCAGTTGCAATGGTGTTAACGTGATGATCTGCGTGTGTGTTGCAGAATGGATACGGTGGCGAAAGCTTTGGAAGAAGTCCTGACCTCCGCGCTGCCACAGGGCTGCATCACGGTCGGCGTCTACGAGGCGGCCAAGTCCCTCAACGTGTGAGTACCAGGATGTGTCTGCTCGTTGGTGGAGATGGTCTCGCTGCGATAAATAATAACACGTCTTAAAACGTCGTCTTAACAGACCGGTTGTTTGTTTTTGTCCTTCCCTCCCCCTCTCTCTCTCTCTCTCTCTCTCTCTCTCTCTCCAGAGATCCCGACAATGTGGTTTTGTGCATCCTGGCTACCGATGACGAAGACGTCAAAGACGTCGCCCTGCAGATCCACTTCACCCTCATTCAGGCTTTCTGCTGCGAGAATGATATCAACATCCTGAGAGTCAACAACACCCGACGCCTGGCAGAAATCCTGGGTGGTGGAGGAGGAGGAGGAGGAGGAGGAGGTGGAGGAGGAGGTGGGAAACAGAGCGGAGGAGAACCTATGGACCTGCACTGTGTCCTTGTCACCGTAAGTCTTGTTTCTGATTTCGTGGTGACTAGTGGATCTGGTGATGTTGTGATTTTTTTAATGGAAATTTTGAAGCACACGTGAGTGAAACTCAGAGGGGAACTTGCCCGTACTTGTTCTGGTGCATTTGGGAAACATGCAAATGACTCCTCCCTCATCTGACTTCTGGAGAATTTCAGTCAAGTCTTTGCACAGATTACTAAAAAACAAACTTGGATGTGTAAACCGTGTAAACACACATTTGTGGTTCCAGATGATTTATTCTCTCTCTCTCTCTCTCTCCCTATTTTCAGAGCCCTCACTCCACATCGTGGAAGGACCCGGCTTTGAGCAAACTGAACCGATTCTGCAGAGAGAGCCGCTGTATGGACCAGTGGGTACCCATCATCAACCTGCCCGAAAGATGAACTTTTAGCCGCAAGACGAACCTGTCCAGAAAGGAATTGTATCTGCACAGGAAGAGTGGTGTGAACCCTGATGAACACCTATTACCACCCAGAGATCAAATTCCAAAGCACTGCTGATGGGGGAAAAGACACAATTTGGAGGGGGACAAAAAAAAAACCCTGCATGGGATGTATTTAAAAGAAAAAAGCAGAGGGTTGGATTTCCACTTTGGAGCGGACTGTTTGGAGTTGCGTCTGTCAGCCTTTGCAACCGAGATGAGATGGCGAGGCTCTTGTATCGTGATGAGGTGGAAATTATATATAAAAAATAAAAAAAAGGCGTGTGTGCTTTTTCTATGTGGAGCTGGACACTGTACAGAAGGATTATATCATGTATTGTTTGGTAAAGCCTCTGTGACCAGTCAGAAAAGTGGGGAGAAACCAGAACATGGAGCTGTTGAGTGGACCAAGGCCTCGACCTCTCTGCAGAAACAAAGCACTTGTTGAAACACTGGACCTATTGCAATTTCACTTATTTGATTCAAATTGTTAATGTTGACGTTGCTATTGTCATAATTTAAAAAGGGAAGGGCTACACATCCAGTGAAGACATTCTGTGTATTTAGTGTTTCTTATACCAGCTGGTTTTTTTTTTTTTTTTGCCACAAGTGAAATAGTTCTTTTGTTACAATTTAAGTTATTTCTAATTATATTTAAGTGTATTTATGTTTTGTTTTTTTACCTGAAATATTTGCAACATCTGAATACAAACTACATATATGTATTGCTGTCAATAAAAAGTTGTTGTTTTTTTTTTTTTTTTTTTGGAACAGAACTACGTGCGTTTACTTTTCTTTTTTTTCTTTTTCATTTCTGGAAATTTTGAGCTGATTTCCGACCTTCAGCGGCTGCAGTTGTAAAAGCGGAGTCACGTGCGGATCACAGGGGTCACGCTGGCCTCTGTGGCCTCAGAGCATCTCTGAGCCGAAGAGAACAATAATCCTCTGCACAGGCTTCTGCCTCAGTCAGCAGGACCATGTTCATTCATCCAAGCAGGTTCCCTTTTCACCGATTCTCTGTGATTTGTTGCACAGTTTTAGTTTGAATTTTTCATCAGCTCAGATTCCTTAAAAAAAATTTTTTTTTTAAAAGCTCACGACTGCGTGCAGGCAGGCTGCACCATCGCAGTGAATACGGACAGATTACTTGCAATACACTCAAGTGTTCAACATGACAGTGGGTTCGTCATTGAGAGGTTACAATCAGGTGTTTTCCTGCTCTTTGTGTTGCTCTCTGGGCTTTCTGTCCTTATAGGACCAGAAAATGCGGTGAAGCATACCGGAGAGCACATGACTGGAAATACTCAGAAGACTTTTGAGAAGGAGGGTTTTGGCACGCAACCCGTTGTGTAAGACGTTACGAGCTGCTCCCGCCTCTCCCTCCCGCGCGTCCTTTTCTAACTCAGTCGCACGCACACGCAAGCAGGTGATTTCTGTGGAGTTGAATGACGGTGATGTCACTGGGTTGATGTAAGGCAGGCAATCCCCTCTGAAAGTGCAGAGTCACGATCACGTGAAGGGAGAGTGCAGAAGGCTGTCCTGGAGTTGCACAATCCAGTTCAGCTGAGATTGCATGAGAGCGATCATGTGCCAGTATTTAATATAAAATAATCTCAAGCTGGATCCTTTATAAAAAAAAAAAAAAAAATCAGGCAGATAACATTAGAAGTAAACTGATTAAACTATGTTGCACTATTTATTTATACTGCGCCTGTGGTCATTTGATGTAGTTTACTTGAATAACTGTTGGTATTCTGTGTCACTGATCACAGTGCATCTATGTATATGTATGTTGTTCCAGTTGGGTTTTCACCTGGAGCTCAGGATTCCTCTGGTGGTAAGCTGAAATAGAAACTCAAAATCCTGAACAAGATACTGGATGGATGGATGGATGGATGGATAGATAACTACATGGATGGATGGATGGTCACAGTGGAGAACTGGCAACAGAGCAGCCACCCAGCACCTGATAAAGATTCATTCTTACACTTGAGTAGGTTGGTCTCTCTTCTCACTACATTACCCAGAAGTGCACACTGCAGACATTATTAACAATAAAAGCAAACTAAATACACTTGTGTAACTTTTGATATCCCTGCCATAGCCAATATAGTATATTAAACACCACCAGGTTTATCAGGTATATTGCATGGTCATCATAACACAGACTAGCAATGAGGTAGAATTACATTCACACTGTCCAGCAGCTCAAATGACACCTGATACATTCCTGCATGATGTGAAAATGATCTGAATGCAGCTCGTAAGTGGTATCTGAATGCAAATGCTCCCCTGGCAGAGAAAAGCTCCTCGGGACCTCGTTGGTTTCAGCTGCCACTGTGTGAAAGGTTGTCCACCGTGTGACTGCTGGGTGTGACGCTGACTGATGGGGCACTGATGTGATAGAAGGGAAAAGATTACTTTAAGATTGGACCAGCGCAGCCACTTTTACCTCCCAACGAAGTTAGTGCAAACAAGGCTGAGGTTTGGTTTGCATGTGGTCATAAATACCTGCTCGCTGTGTTATAGTGTAGGTAAAAGTTCAGGTGCAGCATTATTACATATGTGTGTGTTTCCATAACAGAACAAGAATTTCATGATCTCATGATAAGTCACGCTGCACCTTGAATTGTTATATATGGTGCGACACATTGTATAGCCTGAGTCATGTAACGTATTCACACTGTGTTATACATACATACAGAAATCAGTGTGCTGCTCAGATTGGGATGGAGAAGGTAAACATCTTAAGAAAATACTATTGCAAATTAGAGGTGAACTCAGCCATAGAATGTGCCGTCGGTGACCATTTTATTAGGTACACCAAGTAAAATCAATGTAGTTTGAGTTTAGGTTAGGTTAGGTAGTTACTTTATTAACCCCCGAGGGGAATTTTTTTTTCGCTACAGCAGCATACAGGAAGCAATAAGATAATAATAGAACAATAGAAAAGCAATAAAATAGCAGTAAAAATATAAAATGCACAGTATATACAGTACAGTATATATCTATATATATTATATACAAACAAAGTTTGTTTCAGACAGGTATTTATTCTACTTTATGACCATTATTAGTTTTTAGACTGCTTCATACTGAGAGGTGTTCACGACATTATGACCAACCTATTTATATCAGTGAGTGAGTAACAATTCAACAGCACCACCAAGTACAAACTCCAAATGACAGATGAATCAACACTGTCTGAACACAAACTAGACTTTGTATTTATTGCAAGGATGTTGTATGAGACTGCATTAGTTTTAGCTGTGGCTGTTCCAAATAAACTGCAAACACAGTGTGAGTCTTTGTCTAATGATTCTGGTTTAAAATGAGACAAATGTGTCCTTAAGTTAAAAAAAAATTAAAAGATCAAGACTCAGATAGATGATGACACACTGTGAGCTCACTCTGAAATATTCCACGTGATTCTGGTTAATTTCATGACAGCCAGATGCAAATCAGTCCCAGTAATATCGAAATATTCATTCATTGAATTCACAAATCAAACCTGAGCTCGACATTATTGACGAAATCGAATCCACACTCTACTTTAGGGTGGAATTTCCCGTAAAGTTATGGTGACTGGTGGAAGAAGTACAATTTACTCGAGTAGAAACACCACACTCTGAAAATACTCTGTAAATAACCAAGTTAAAAATGATATGTTATGCAGAATAGACCCTTTCCAAGTGTGACATTGTGGAGCTCCTAAAATCTCAAAAGTGGGTATGTTATTGCAGAACTTTATCAATCTTATTATTACATGGTGACCTCATGCACGTCCCAGCAGAGCTTTGCGCAACTCCGGCCTGAATATGTCTGATCTGCATGACTGAAAACACTTTTGTGGGTATGTGGGCATGCTGCAGAGCCTTTCATCTATAGTGCATCATGTTTTATAATCTAATCATATTGTCAACTTGTGAAATCAAAGGAACTAAAGCTGTCAAATAAATACTTTGGATCAAAAGTACTAGATTTGCCTCCATTTGTACAGATGACATAAATAATAATCGAGTAAAGGTATTTGGGTAAATGTACTTTGTTATTTTCCAACACTAGTGATACGTGACACAGAGTGAGTAGTTTTAAATCCTTAACATTAGTCAGACACTGGGAAAGTGAAAGATAGTTGGCAACACCGAGATAAACATGCAGCTGGGTCGAGCAGATGAACAGAGGTGCCACTGCAGTCCCCTCCGTCAGCCCAGGCCCTCCGCCCTCCGCCCTCCTCTTCCTCTCCCCCACATCAGCACATTCCAACACACTGACACTGTAACTGCCAGGACACATTTTCACAGAGGGGCACATGGTCAGTGAGGCGGCCTGCCAGCCTGCTGGCCGTACGCCCCCCCCCCCCCCCCCCCCCTCCGATTCTCCCGCTGCTGCACAATGACAAACCGGGATTACTGCGGAGGGTGTGCATTCACGCTTACAGAGAATATCCAGGCAGTCTGTGTCATATTTGTACAGCAACATCATCACTGAGCGCTCCGTGCTATCCACTTTTACGGCAGCCTAAAGTGTGCATTTTTTGATCATTAATGTAGGCTTTCTTCAGTCAGCACAATGTCGATGCACCTGGTTTTTCCTGCACTGACATTTGATCCTCCAGGGACGAGAACAATCCGTGAGAAAACAACGAGAGGAAAGTTTGGTCTTTTTTTGTGTGTGTAGTTTTTACAACAATAAATAATAGGTGACATTGTTATTTCATCACTACACTGCCTCATGTGTGAGAACTGTCACATCCACTCCAGTATTTCTGCAGTTTTACAATAGCTGACAACATGCTACAGTATTCCTGCGTGATCCTCCCATTGTGTGCAGCAGAAAACCGAACAAGCTGCGTGTCCACCAGCTGGCCAGAGACAAGGTCGCAGAGACCCGAGAGGCCACCAACAGAGAACGAAAACAGACTCTCGGGCCAAGCAGAAGGTTTTTCAAAAATAGTTACTCTACTCTCCAAGAGCTGAAATCAGGGTTTGGTACTTGCTAATTTTAGCTCTTGTGTTCTCTGCTGTCTGACAGCCCTGGTGAGAGGCCCGAGGTCTCTCCTCTCCCGAGCGAGATATAAATAAAGGACTAATTAGAGGAAATGGCCTCAGATACACTGTGGGCGTGAGAGACCAAAAACCAGTGCTGCTTTCCAAACGGTGTAGTCGTGCAGGAACACTCACTATTTTGAGCGCATAAGTGCATTCACGCTGTCAGGCATGGAAACGTGCAGCGTACCCAAAAAAAAAAACGGTCCGCGAAGCGAGCGCGAAACGACGGAATAACTTTTCGACCTAAACGGTGGCTTCGTAACGGAAAGGGAGGCCCCACCGACCTAAACTGTTTTCAAACTGCAGCGTCTGAGGAAGCTGCAGCTGCTGCTGAACACCACACAAGTGTTTGTTTTTCACTAAGTGCCACCATGCTGCTGCTGAACAGAAACCATCAGTGTGTTTGTTGAGCGTGTTGAACGGAGACATTTTCTGGGTAAAACAATGAAAGCGGCGGGTATATATTGGCAGTTGATGCAATCAAATGTTAGTTATTATCGGATAAGTGCGGATCAGCGTGCCCTGTCAAAATTCACTCTACACAAGTAAGAGTACCAACGTGTAGAAGCACTATGTGTGATTGTAATGCATGTCATTTGGAACTCTCTTGTATAAATCTCAGGATGCAGCAAGACAGCGGTCCTCCAAGTCTTCCACCCGTGCAGCACAACACATGTTTATTGAGATATTAGCACAACATTGTACTGTAGGAATGCGTCACTTTATTAATTTGAGTTAAGTCTTCATACAAAGGTTGGTGTATTAATAAAGACATTTATCAAAATGCAGTTAAATTAATCCATCAGCGGTACAATGAGGCTGTTACGCAGTTGCCGCGAATGGGCAGAAATGATGACTCGGCATACAGGATTGACTTATTGCAAGTAAGAAGAACTGACTGCTAGAGACAATCGTAAAAAACACGGTTGGATAATTAACACTAGATCTCGCTGATTTGAAGACCTGAACTTACCCTTTGGAGAAGGCAACAAGACCAGAACTGCTGAAAAGTGGAGCACCAAGTGAGTGAAACAAGTGACATGTAGACAAAACAGATGGCACAATATTGTTACAAATCACTTTCATCCCACATATAAAAACATTTAATAGAAACATCTTTTAAGAGTGTTCTTCATGATACAAGGCAAACAGAAGTAAGGCTTTAGAGTGAAGAAAATATCGATTCATGCTATCTATTCTGTTCTTGTTTTGTGGGGTTTTTGTTTTTTGTTAAATTTACCATAGCAGATATTTTCCCCCAGCGAATCACAACATGCAGGACATGTTAGACTGAAGCCCCACACCAACACAAATGTTATAGTTTAAAGAAAAAAAAAAAAAAAAAAGAGCAGTGTCAGCAAAGTGGTTTTTATCATCAATGATGTGCACATCCACTTGACTAAGACACTTGTTGTGATGCGAGTAGGCGCGGCTCACAGTGTTGCGTTAACACGTGCCAACGTGTTTTTGTGGTCAGCCTCCGAAATAAAATTTAAAAAAAATACAATAACGTACCACAGAGAGTTTTCATAAGGAATGGCTAAAAGTGCTCTGTTACAGACAATATTTAGATGTTTTGAAATTCAGTATCATTGGTTTGGGCTTGGTCCCAAGGTTTTCATTACACAGTGTTGCCCAGCGCCAAATGTCTACTGAAACAGTAACTAAAAAAAAAATCTGACAAACGCGACAAAGCATTTTCACATTAGCTTCGAACACTTCTCTTTACATTTACGGCCGGCACGCTTCCAAAAGCTTGGAAATCTGAGCAAAGATGATCTTCGATTAAAAGCCGTTTTATGGGATTTATCGCAACACGACGGTTCATTAAATCAGTTAAAGGCAACACTCTACTTTACTTGGTAATCATACTGCAAATACTAGACAGGGAACACAGGATTCAGATTGTCATGGACCAGTCAGAGCTGCTGCAGCTGTGATGGGCTGTCGAATACCTTCAACACTGCATCGAGCCGAAGCGTGCAATACACCCATCAGTCCGCTAGAGGATACAGTATCAGCGTCCCGGTTCGCCTCACCTCGGTGAGAAAAGTAGGCTAAACCTTAGGTTTAGGAAAAGATCACGATTTGCGTTAAATTCGACGCTGCTGCAATTTAGTTTAGTTTGGGCGCCAAAACTAGAAAGTTAGCGTTACGAAAAGATCGTGGTTTGCGGCAAAAATGTGACACTGACGCGATATCCCCCAGTGGACTGACAGGTGTGATACTAGACTAAATACTTGCAGTCCCTATAGTTCAATTTAACACCAGACGTTACAACAATACATCATGGTAGCATTCGAGCGGAAGCGCAGTGTAAACTCTGACCGCTGAATTAAGTGATCGAAACTGCACAGGAGCAAAATAGCGGTGGGATTGGTGTCTGATGCTTAACCCTAAACTGATATACTTTTAAAAGGACGGGAGGGAAACTTTGGCTGTATGAATCCATTTAAGGCAAACCAGAGAGACAAATAACAGTCACTGCCTACCGGAGATGCAGATGAAGGACCAAACCTACAACTGAGGATCGCCATAGCTGTTCGAAAATAATAATAATAAAAAAAATAATAATAATAATAATAACATCTGCTGTCGATATTTAACCAACATTATGTACCCGATGTTCTCACAACTCATGCAGCCGAAGTTTTGTTAGTGGTCAGAGCTCAAACTGAACAGTGGCAATGCAAAGGTCAATAGTTGCAGTGAATAATAAAGGCTAAAGAGGCAACCCACACGACATTTCTTTGCTCAATACAAATGGCTGTTTTTGAAGAAAATCATAGTAGAATTGTTAACAGAGCAGGTGAACACGTGGTGACGATGCCATCACAGTCCACCCCTCACTCCTCCCAACAAAAAGAATCCAGCAACATTAATAAGCAAAAAATAAACATCATGGCTAAGTGGCATCCACTACAATATAGTGCAGGGCTTTTTGTCCTTGAAGGGATTGTCTGAAGCAGGGATGCCCATAAGGAGAGGGTCGTTTCTGGCGTGTTCATTGCAGTAGTTCATAAGGTCTGCGGAGGCCTTGGATATCTACAGGAAACAAAGACATTAGGATGAGTTGGGATTTATGGCCGTACGTTGCTTTCTCAGAGCAACACGCGCACAATCAGTCAATCCAGTGATTAACGCAATCTGTATTTATTTGACATGACAGATTTATATTCTGCAACGCAGATTCACACTGGGTTTCACGTTCACATGGGATTCACACCCTGTCAGATCAAATCCAGACAATTGCTACACTTAAAGTGAGACTAATTAGTTTTATTTATCCATTCATGTACCAACAACTACCACTGGTTACTTTAATGCTGCAGAAAATCCTATAACGTGATGGTTTTTAGGCAAGTTCTGGAGTTATGAGGAGAGTATTTTTTTTCTATGATTTCTAAGCTGATTTATAAACATTTATTTGCAATAATGGTCAGAAATAATAATATATAATAATGCAAGTCACATTGAATCTAAAAAAATGTGTGAATCATGTCTGTAGGGTTTTTAAGACTCTAAAAAGGATGACAAATTATGATGCAAATTGTGGCTTTGCTATCGTTGATTGTGTTGGTGGGTTTGAAAACCTGCGCTCTAAATACAAAAAAAAAAAAAAACTTTACTTTTAAAGAAGAAACAACTTTTCAGAGGGGATCTCAAGTGATCACACACTCTTCACACACTCTTCCTTCTTTTAATGAATTCCCTGTAATTTCTCAGTGATGTTATTCTGCAAAAGCATTTACTATTATCTTTCTGAAAATGTATATTTGACTTGCATAAACTGTGGCATTTCACATAACAAATTTAAAACAACTTGATATATTTATAATGTACAAAATAAGAAACTGGCCAAAATGGAAACAAAAAGTGGAGCATAAGCTGCAGCTGCAGGAGGGACGTCCCACACAAAGCACGTAATATGGTGGATTCAGAAGAACAATGACAGCAGACAATGAAGATGCATGGAAACTGGTTGAACTGCCCGGTCCATTGTTGCTCTGTACCTTTATCCTCTCGATGCTCGCCTCTATTCTCAGCTGCTGCACCGTCCGCCGGGCATGGGCGATGTTATTAGAGCTGTGTGGCTTTGAAGACATCCTGGGCAACACAACACTGTAACGAAGAAAAACAGAGAAAAATTGTGAATAACACTGATGAGAACGTGGTGATGGTGCACAGTGGAGATGAAATGATCTCACGATCAACAGAAACAAAGTAATCATATCAATATTAACCCGGTGAATGATTTGACCACAGCAGGTGGACGTGTTGTAAACCAGGCAGCTTTTGACGTAATAGAGGCCGTCGAGCCTCTTCCATACTTCCTCTGCAAGGACTGTGGCTCTGCACCGGGTGCAAACCTGACAAACATTCATGCGTATGCAAATTCTTGTTTTTAAGTTTTATGTGAATGCAAACTTGTAATGAAAAGATCCGGCGCATTGTGAGCTTTAAGTGCAACACAATCTGTTCTGCGCCAAACCGAGGCACTGAAAGTTATCTGCATCTAAACGAGGAGCTCCAGCGAAGTCAAGATTTGACTGCGACCGAGACGCTGATGTCTGACAGTGGAGTGCAGCCGAGGTCCTGAGCCGCGATTCCACTTCCTGCTAATCATTAACAGACTGGACGAGAACGAGCTTGGACACAATCCTGCAGTCCACCTGGGAGCTCCACTGTCTCTCGCCTGCTCCCCTGCCGGCTTGTTTTTATTACCGTTTGTCTCCGTTTCTCGTAAAAACACACACACACACATTTCCTGTAATAGTTTTTTTGCAATACGCAATGCGTATTGTGTCTTGTGACACACCACCCTTTCACACCAAAATCTTCCTCAGTAGGAAACAGGAAGCTTATAAAACAGTTTCTCAGAAGTGTATTTTGAAATCTACAAGAAAAACTTCTCTAGGCTCCTGGGGTGTATTTTAGAAATGACAATGAATAAACTCAGATTTTATACAAAATGTGTTGATTATGCATCAAATCACCTGCATGTTGTTCGAATGTTTGCCAGGATTTTGTAAATGAGGCGCTCAGCCTCTCGTCTGTCCCTGTTGCCAGACTACAAAACAAGAGCTGGCTGTGAGTTTGCTGTCGAGGGTTAGAGGCTCTAGAAAAACATCCCTCAAAAGATCACACCGACTCTCTTTAACCCTTTAAATGTCTTCTTTAAACACATTTGCATATCTTGGTTATAGCTAATAGCCCTCTGGCCTTTATTTTCTTCTGTATTTCCTGTCTGTTCCTGTGAAGTCTGGACTGTCTTGTTTTGCAGCATTTTATTCTATTCCTTTTCTTTAAACTTGTTTCAGAGATGTCTTATGATTAAAGCACTTATTATGATTTGGAAATATACAAATAATGCTATAATGCATAAGGTCCTAAAATAATAATATGGTATTTCAGGATATTTTTTGCCGAAAACAATATTCTCGACAATATAGCAAATACTGAAAAATATGTCGTTTTTAATTTCGAAAAAAAAAACATACAATTGTAACAATTACGATCATAAATGGCTGATTTTCTGATGGCTTTTCTCAAAGTTTTCAATGTCATTTCCAGAGTTTTGAGTAAAATTGCAAGTCAAGGAAAAAAAAAAGTATGCTTTGTATTTTAACAGCTACCTGATAAAGAGTAATATGTAATCACTTCCTATGATAATAAGCACACTGCACATCACAGAAATATATCAACTTAAAAACTTGTATATATATATTTTCTTAACTTAAGAGAACCGTGGGGTTCAAAGTTTCCAAAAAATCATGAAGTTGACACCATCACAAAAAACACACTGCTCTTCATTTCAGGAACAAAGAGTGAACGAGGAATGGAGACAAAAACAAAAACAAAAACGGAAATGGGAAGGGAAGTAAAATCCCCGTTTTCGGACATCTCTTAGGGAGTGCCTGATTAGAGAAGTTTACTTCCATCTGAAGATAAGTAATCACTTTGAAGGAAACACAGCCAGAGAGGATTCAAAGAGCCGAAATGTTATTGATAACATGCCAGTTAGACATGAAAGGGCCTTAAAACACAATACAAGGCGAACCATCATCTTAGGAAAACATACCCAGCTTAGTCATAAAGGCGAGGCTGCAGGTGAAGAGGGCAAAGAAATCCTTTCATCCGTACATGATGAGTGAGGGAGTTTATTTCCAGTGTGGATGAGGGCTTTACATGGGAGTGACATGTGTTTACCTTTTTGACAACTTCAGATCAGTTTCACATCTTTAAAAATAATGAGCTCAGTGACTTTCAGTCATCAATAGACCAGTCCTTCAACAGCTGAGTCACCCGTTTCTCTTCAACTTCAAACGCTTTTTCTGAGAAGGTAATTTCCTGCTACTGAGCAAAAAAATGGAGCCACCCCGGCACCACCAAGCAAACCAGATTGCATATTGTTTGTAAAGTGTTTAAATGCAAACACAGTAGACAAACTGCTGATCCAATACAAAGATAACACGAGAAATGCAAACAGGATTCACACGGCATGGCTGCAGGGAAAAATCAACTTTGAGGACTGCTTTCTCATGAAAACGACCACTGCGGATACTCGAGGACTAATAATCCGTGAATCGAATTAAACGAACGGTTATCAGCAATTAAAATGATTCTCAATCTTAGGCTGAAGCTGCAAATGAAACCAGAGCAGACTGCAAATCGCACATTCTCATCTGCAGAGGAAAAACTGGGAGCAGCTGGCTTGACAGGAAAGACAGCATTTCAGACCTCTGGCCTGCTGAAGAGCCCTTGAACAAGATCATGGATACAACAGGTATTCCTCCATAACCAACATGGAGACACTTGAGGAACACATACAACACCTGCAAGGCTGACCGACACCGAGCTTTTTTTTTCTTAGATGTTATATTTGTCAAATCAGCGGTCTCGCCTGAGCTGCTTAAAAATCATTTTGAATTTAAAGTCAATTTCTGTTTTCAAATCGGAGACACTAAAAGTTATGTTTGGATTAATACAAATAAAGGGTAAAATGCCATATTTTAGAGGGACGTTGGCACGCTACATCTTTATCTTTTGTTTATTTTGCCTCAGTGCTTCTGTGCAAATGACCTTTTCACCGAAAAGACTGAAATGCAAATCAAGGCAACACAGAGAGAGAGAGAGAGAGAGACTTCTCTCACTTTTGGTTGTCTCAATCTGTCACATGACTGAGCCTGGCATGTGGGAGAAGAAGAAGGGAAAAAAAAAAGAGAGAGAGACCTCCACAGTTGTAATTTAAGATGAAGTTAAGAGAGAATTAATAGTTTACAACTCTGTGGCGCCAAAGTATCAGTGCAACCAGCATGTGGAGGAGAGGGAAGAGGCGGGACGTAAACCCCGCCGGCACTTCAGAAGCGATTTTTGCAAGCAAAGCATCCAAAGTGAGTTACCTCAGTCAAACTGTGCAGTGCCTGTGAAGTGATGCCAGCTACTACCAGCACCACCAAGTTTGACTCACGCTCTACAGGAGGCCGCCGATGTGTGAGCAGGAGTGTGTGGCATTAAGCACCACCATGTACATACAGGAGCCTTGCAAAAAAATGTTACCTCCAAGGATCAGAAAAGACCACCCCCTTTACAGTACAATACACACACACACACACACACACACACACACACTGACACACTGACACACACACACACACACACACACACACACACACACACACACACACACACACACACACACAGGACCACCTACTGCACAGAGCAGCATGGCCCCACCGCTCTGCTGTACCTTACACACACACACACACACACACACACACACACACACACACACACACACACACACACACACACACACACACACACACACACACACACACACACACACACACACACACACAAACCCACCCGCACACATGCCATTCATTAAAGCTGTGTTCAAAGTGCCAAGAACAGGCAACCATTATGAGTCAATACCGTTGACACCAACACTCAGAGATGAAAAACCGTGCGCGTGTCTCAGTGTTACCATACTGCCGCCGCTCAGACCCAAAGAAAACTCTTAAACTAGCTGCTGACGAATCCAAACGACCTCCATTAAAGGCTAAAAGAAGAGTCAGTCCTGTCAACTGTACACTATGTGTGGTCTCTTCAGTGAGTTTTCAGACTGGAGCAGCTTTTGTAATAAAGTAACACCGCTGGAAATAAACTGCGAGGGGGCTTAAGTATTGCCGGCTGCACTTTACACTAGACTGACATGAAGATTTTTTACATTTAGCTCACCCCAAAATGACAGATTGACCATTCTCTTCCCTCCCTTTTGTGGTGCGTATGGTTATAAAAACACAGTCTGTCAGTACCTATAGATCAGCTTTAGGGGAAAAATTATAATGACATTGTCGATTACGCTTTTTCTGCAGATGCAACCGCTGGTTTTATTAAATTCAATGACTTGGAAAGGCCTGTTGTTTCTGTGAAGATGCATGTAAATGCCTCTGCTGACATATACAGACGGGTGTTACGGGTGAATGACGCTCACAGAGGAGCTGGAGAACGTGTCACGGGAACCTGCATGTTTATCAAGCCTGGTTGACGGGACTCCTGTGAGGATGCAAATTTGATATATAAAAAGAATGAGGTCATAAATACTTTATTTAATTCATATAAGTAAAAAAAAAGAAGAAAAAAGACAGCCACGCAAACGTCTGCAAACGACGGCCATATCCGACCACTTACGTGCAGCCCAGAGAAGCACGTTCCAGCCTGAACTCACCGAGTAATTGGTGCTTTCACAAAGCAAATTGGAGTTTATGACATGGCAGTGAGAAGATAAATGACTTGCTGTGGAGTATTTCTTTAACAGTGTGAGAATGGATGCATGCAGTGAACAGTTCACATCAGAAACGACAATTCCTCTCAAAAGTTATTCTCCTTTATTCCATAAGTCCTGAGCAGAAGAACAAGAAGAAGCATCCTGATTGAGCCGTCGGATGAACGACTTCTCTGCAAGGTGACAAACTTCACCGTGTCCTGCAAATATTAAAAACTCCTCTTTCCTAAAACAATACATGTTCTTTCACTACACTGTAAACAGATGGACCAGTGGCTCTTCTGTTGGGTTTCTAAAACAGCTGCTGCTTTGAAGTTTTACATTACACTTGCTGTCATTGCATACGTGCATGCTGCATATAAAATGACTGTTACTTTCTTATCTGCTAACATCCAAAAAAAAAAAAAAAAAAAAAGCCTGTAACACTTCTGGTGATGATGTTAAAACCACTGAAATATCTGCTGCGTGGCGTCTGGCTTTATATCACAACTGACAACTAAAGAACAGTGAATTGTGGAAAGGGCCACATGTAGACGGATGTCTGCAGCTTTGAACAAAAAGAGTTTAAAGACCTGGGCTCCGCCACAAGCCAGTACACTAGTTGCTCTCTCTTGTGAAGCCACAGACACAGATGTGTTATCGCTCTCATGTGCACCCCTCCCCCAGCCGGCAGGAGTTTCTCAGTCTCCAGGCGAAGCTATAAGTAGCCTTCTCATACTCTCTGCTGCCAGTCAGCACTTTTATAGCTGAATGAAAAGAAAAAAAAAACAGAAAAAGGTCTTCGGCTGCACTTAAAACGCGACCTGTACTTCAGGTTGATGCTCGTCAAGTCAGAGCTACCGTGCATTCCCCCCCTCCCCCCAGTGCTTTACTATAAACACTCGTCTTGTTCTCACATGGTTACTGTGCTTATCCAACGGAGTAATACTCAGTCATCAGTCTTGCTGCTGAGTAAAGTGGGATTGTGTTTACCAGAACCAGAGGGGAGAGTCTGGCTGCTCAGTTTCTCAGTCTGTGAAAGAGAAAGGGTGAGGCAGAGGAGGCAGAGGAGACAGTGTGGGCTTGCACTTGTTCAGACTGTGAGAACCACCAGAGTGACATCACTACTTTCCCACCAGAAAAACAGAAAGCAGTAACTATAAGGCCCTGGTTTGTCTGGCAGCTGCAGTTGTGCAGTTGATACCGCAAACATCATTATGATTTTTGTCTACCGGGATGAATAGAAACAATGGAGAGTGGAGGGACTTTAAGGCAGTCAAGTCATCAATGGCACAAACTGTGGGAAATATATATAAATCTTCTACGACGAGAATACAACATTCACGCTCAGAAGCCTCTTTACAATTGGTGATGGGCGTTGTTATTACAGGCTGCAACGACTGGCGCGCCTCCACTTCACTGTCGCAGACATCGTCTGTAGTCGTTCCTGCTTAGTTTGCCCAAAAAGGTGCTGTTGACAGTGAAGCTGAAACGACTAATAATGTTGTCAATATTTAATCAACCAAACAGAACTGCAACTGTTTTCATTATTCTTTGATCATTGTAGTTGTTTGATGGAGCAACTGAGGACTATCCTCAAAAAAAATAAAATAAATATCTTCCCTTGTTTTTACAGGTGCCTGGTAGTGACGTGGTACTACCACCAGAAGGTGGCGGTAAGGCACCCAAAGGCTGTTTACCAACCAACATTAGGCAAAGAAATAAGGAGAAGGAGAATATGTTGCCACCAGGTGTCGATCAAATGTGTGTGTGGCACCTTGAGATTAGACGCTATTGTGCAAACGGGGGAAACCTGGAAAGACGACGTAGCCGTCAAAAAGCCAACCAATATGACATACCAGTTAAAGTAAGTTTGATGTTCGACGTGATGCCAGCCCTCATC